>NW_025539201.1:0-2500 GCF_020615455.1 Coregonus clupeaformis
AGAGAGAGAGAGAGAGAGAGAGAGAGAGAGAGAGAGAGAGAGAGAGAGAGAGAGAGAGAGAGAGAAAGAAATCTCTGTTAGGAAGGTCATCAGCTCTCACCCTACATTGCTTTTAGTCTCCGCCTCCCTCACCCACTCACCCCTCCCTCACCCACATGTGTCCCCCATCTTACATCCCTCTTCCTTCCCCCCGTCCATTAATAAAGTCTATACCATCAAAGGGGAAGGGAAGAGAGGAGGTGGGAAGAGGAGTGGGAGGTTGTCAAGGACAAATCTAAGGTGCGAGTTGCTTTCCTCTCCTTCGTCAAAATGCTGACACACACACACACACACACCACTCCTCGTCTAGGATTTACCTGAGACAGTCTAATGGGAGTCTGCCCGTGTGTGTGTGTCGGCTGTGTGTGTGTGTGTGTGTGTGTGTGTGTGTGGTTGCGTGTGTGTGTGTGTGTGTGTGTGTGTGTGTGTGTGTGTTTCCCACCTTGATGGGATAAAATAATTCTGCTGCACCCCTAAAAAATATCCCTATGAATTTATTTTAGTGGTAATGACCTCCATCTCATCTGATCCACGCTGCAAACCATCTATTTTTTGGCAAATGTTTTTTTTATTAAATAGGGTTTATTTAGACTATTTTCATAGTGTCTTTATTCATGAGGATTCATTTCTTTGTTTCTAAGGTTGATATCCGACGTATTTTCCACCTAGATGTCACGTCACAATACGTTGACAAATTACATTGAAACAACATTGATTCAACCTGTTTATGCCCAGTGGGATTGTATTTAAATGGAAGTTTTACCCACATTTCAATGTTTGCAACGCTGATTGAAATGAGATTAAAACAGTACTGGTTTATGACTTTTTTTTGCAAAATCCCAAATGTGTTTTACACCTAGATTCCACATCACAAAACGTTGACAAATTCCGTTGAAACAACATTGATTCAACCAGTTTGTGCCTAGTTGAATAGTTTCCTCTAGCTACTTGCTCAACAGTCCCATCATTCATCACCAGATTCAGCTGAGGTCTGGTACTTAGGGAATTATTTGTACCAAATACAATGCTTTTAGTTCTGATAACATCTCCCGAGTGGCGCAGTGGTCTAAGGCACTGCAACGCCAGTGCTAGCTGTGCCACTAGAGATCCTGGTTCAAATCCAGGCTCTGTGCACTGCGGAGGGAGACCATGGTGGCGCGAAAATTGGCCCAACGTCGTCCCAGGGTAGGGAGGGAATGGCCGGCGGGATGTAGCTCAGTTGGTAGAGCATGGCGTTTGCAACGCCAGGTTTTGGGTTCGATTCCCAGGGGGCCGGTATATAAAAATAATGTATGCACTAACTGTAAGTCGCTCTGGATAAGAGCGTCTGCTAAATCTAAAATGTCAATGTAAAAATGTAATAAGTTGTTGACATGAAACACATTCACTACCTCATGAATGTTCCCATCAATATTATCCAATACCATGTCAGAGATGGTAAAAAAGGATTTGATTGATGGTGTTAAGAGATAGATGGGAGGGGTTGAGTGGAGCTGAAGGGTGGGACTAATAACAACAAGATAACTAATGTAAAATAAATTGTGTCCTTAAAATGTATATAGTATGTATAATCTGGAAGTAGAAGCCTAAGTGTTGTTGTCCATTAGTTTACTCCAATTAGGGGAGGGGGTGGTGGGGTTAGGGGAAAATAATGAAGGAAAATATATTTTAAAAAGATGTGTATCAGTGGAGGCTGCTGAGGGGAGGACGGCTCATAATAATGGTATCACTCCGTTGGACTCCATTCAGTCATTATCATGGCATCACTCCGTTGACTCCATTCCAGTCATTATCACGGCATCACTCCGTTGACTCCATTCCAGTCATTATCATGGCATCACTCCGTTGACTCCGTTCCAGTCATTATCGTATGGCATCACTCCGTTGACTCCATTCCAGTCATTATCATGGCATCACTCCGTTGACTCCATTCCAGTCATTATCATGGCATCACTCCGTTGACTCCATTCCAGTCATTATCATGGCATCACTCCGTTGACTCCATTCCAGTCATTATCATGGCATCACTCCGTTGACTCCATTCCAGTCATTATCATGGCATCACTCCGTTGACTCATTCCAGTCATTATCAGGTATCACTCCGTTGACTCCATTCCAGTCATTATCATGGCATCACTCCGTTGACTCCATTCCAGTCATTATCATGGCATCACTCCGTTGACTCCATTCCAGTCATTATCATGGCATCACTCCGTTGACTCCATTCCAGTCATTATCATGGCATCACTCCGTTGACTCCATTCCAGTCATTATCATGGCATCACTCCGTTGACTCCATTCCAGTCATTATCATGAGCCGTCCTCCCCTCAGCAGCAGGTGTGTCCAAACTTCTGACTGGTACTGTATATATATGTATGTATGTATGTATGTATGTATGTATGTATGTATGTATGTATGTATGTATGTATGTATGTATGTATATGTATGTATGTATGTATG
>NW_025539201.1:7500-14253 GCF_020615455.1 Coregonus clupeaformis
TCACTTCCTCCAGGATGGTCATAGCCTCCTCATTGGCTGAGATGGTCGCCGATAGCAACGACTCCTTGGAACCTGAATATAAATATATGTATAAACTATAGAAACAGATCCAGAGCCTCCAGGAAGGATTCAGGGGCTAGGGACTAGGGGTAGGGACTAGGGACTAGGGGATATGGACTAGGGACTAGGGCTAGGGACTAGGGGGTAGAGACTAGGGGGTAGAGACTAGGGGGTAGAGACTAGGGGGTAGGGACTAGGGGGTAGGGACTAGGGGGTAGGGACTAGGGGCTAGGGGGTAGAGACTAGGGGGTAGAGACTAGGGGGTAGGGACTAGGGGGTAGGGACTAGGGGGTAGAGACTAGGGGGTAGAGACTAGGGGGTAGAGACTAGGGGATAGGGACTAGGGGTAGGGACTAGGGGCTAGGGACTAGGGGGTAGGGACTAGGGGGTAGGGACTAGGGGGTAGTATACAGTGCCTTCAGAAAGTCTTCACACCCCTCGACTTATTCCACATGTTGTTGTGTTACAGCCTGAATTCAAAATGGATTTAATTGAGATGTTGTGTCACTGGCCTACACACAATACCCCATAATGACAAAGTGAAAACATGTTTTTATACATTTCTGCCAATTTATTGAAAATGAAATACAGAAATATCCAATTCACTTAAGTATTCACACCCCTGAGTCAATACTTTGTAGAAGCACCTTTGGCAGCGATTTACAGCTGAGAGTCTTTCTGGGTAAGTCTCTAAGAGCTTTGCACACCTGGATTGTACAATATTTGCCCATTATTCTTTAGAAAATCCTTCAAGCTCTGTCACATTGGTTGTTGATCATTGCTAGACAGCCATTTTCAAGCCTTGTCATAGATTTCCAAAAATATTTAAGTCAAAACTGTAACTAGGCCACTCAGGAACATTCAATGTCGTCTTAGTAAGCAACTCCAGCGTAGATTTGGGCCTTGTGATTTAGGTCATTGTCCTGTTGAAAAGTGAATGTGTCTCCCAGTGTCTGTTGGAAAGCAGACTGAACCAGGTTTTCCTCTAGGATTTTGCCTGTGCTTAGCTCTATTCCATTTATTTTTTTATTTTTTTAAACCTAGTCCTGCAAGGTGACAAGCATACACATAACATGATGCAGCCACCACCATGCATGAAAATATGAAGAGTGATGTGTTTTGTTGGATTTTCCCCAAACATAACACTTTGTATTCAGGATATTAAGTTAATTCCGTTGCCACATTTTTTTTGCAGTTTTACTTTAGTGCCTTATTGCAAACATTATGCATGTTTTGGAATATTTTTATTCTGTACAGGCTTCCTTCTTCATTTAGGTTAGTATTGTGGAGTAACTACAATGTTGTTGATCCATCCTCAGTTTTCTCCTATCACAACCGTTAAACCATGTAACTGTTTTTAAGTCACCATTGGCCACATGGTGAAATCCCTGAGCGGTTTCCTTCCTCTCTGGCAACTGAGTTAGGAAGGACGCCTGTATCTTTGTAGTAACTGAACAGCTAATCATGGCTACCCGGACTATTTGCACTGCCCCCCCACCCCATCTTTTTACGCTGCTGCTACTCTGTTAATTATTTATGCATAGTCACTTTAACTCTACCCACATGTACATATTACTTCAACTACCTCAACTAGCCGGTGCCCCCGCCCATTGACTCTGCACCGGTACCCCCCTGTATATATAGCCTCCCTACTGTTATTTTATTTTACTTCTGCTCTTTTTTTCTCAACACTTTTTTGTTGTTTTATTTTACTTTTTTATTAAAAATAAATGCACTGTTGGTTAAGGGCTGTAAGTAACCATTTCACTGTAATGTCTGCACCTGTTGTATTCGGCGCATGTGGCCAATAAAATTTGATTTGATTTGATTTAACTGGGTGTATTGATACACCTTCCAAAGCCTAATTAATAACTTCACCATGCTCAAATGGATATTCAATGTCTGCTTGTTATATTTTTACATATATACCAATCAGTGCCCTTCATTGCGAGGTATGAAAACCTCCCTGGTCTTTGTGGTTCAAATCAAATATAATTTTATTTGTCACATGCACCGAATACAACAGGTGTAGACCTTACCGTGAAATGCTTACTTACAAGCCCTTAACCAACAATGCAGTTAAGAAAAATAAGTGTAAAAAAGTATTTACTAAATAAACTGAGGTAAAAAAATAAAAAAATACATGAATTAATATAATGTTAATAAATTAAAGAGCAACAGTAAAATAACAGTAGCGAGGCTATATACAGGGGGGTACCGGTACAGAGTCAATGTGCGGGGGCACAGGTTAGTCGAGGTAATTGAGGTAATATATGTACATGTAGGTAGGGGTAAAGTGACTATGCATAGATAATAACAGAGAGTAGCAGCAGCTTAAAAGAGGGGGTGGGGTGGGGGAAGGGAGGGAGGGAGGGACAATGCAAATTGTCTGTGTAGCCATTTGATTAGCTGTTCAGGAGTCTTATGGCTTGGGGGTAGAAGCTGTTAAGAAGCCTTTTGGACCTAGACTTGGTGCTCCGGTACCGCTTGCCGTGTGGTAGCAGAGAGAACAGTCTATGACTAGGGTGGCTGGAGTCTTTGACAATTTGTAGGGCCTTCCTCTGACACCGCCTGGTATAGAGCTCCTGGGTGGCAGGAAGCTTGGCCCCAGCGATGTACTGGGCCGTACGCACTACCCTCTGTAGTGCCTTGTGGTCGGAGACCGAGCAGTTGTCATACCAGGCGGTGATGCAACCAGTCAGGATGCTCTCGATGGTGCAGCTGTATAACGTTTTGAGGATCTGAGGACCCATGCCAAATCTTTTCAGTCTCCTGAGAGAGGAATAGGCGTTGTCGTGCCCTCTTCACGACTGTCTTGGTGTGGTTGAAACTGTGCTTGAAATTCACTACTCGATTGAGGGACCTTCCAGATAAATTGTATGTGTCGGGTACAGAGATGGGCGCATTTTTACTCCTGAACTTATTTAGGCTTGCCATAACAAAGGGTTTGAATTACTGATTGACTCAAGACATTTCAGCTTTTAAGTTTGTATTCATTTCTAAAATGTTCTACAAACAAAATTCCACTTGACATTATGGGATATTGTGTGTGTAGATCAGTGACACAAAATCTCAACGGAATCCATTTTAAATTCAGGCTGTAAGACAACAACATGTGGAAAAAGTCAAGGGGTGTGAATACTTTCTGAAGACACTGTATACTCAACATTATATTATACTATACACTAAAACATATATTCATGTAATGGACTCAAGGAGGGTTTCCACAACTTTATGAAACTGAACAACTTCTAAGCTGTTGAGAAGAGGGAGAAAGAGAGAAGGAGAGAGAGAGAGAAGAGAGAGAAGAAGGAGAGAGAGAGAGAGAGAGAGAGAGAGAGAGAGAGACAGAGAGAGACAGAGAGAGAGACAGAGAGAGAGAGAGACAGAGACGAGAGAGAGAGAGAGAGAGAGAGAGAGAGAGAGAGAGGGGCAGATAGGGGGAGAGAGAGAGAAGGAGAGAGGGAGAGAGAGAGAGAGAGAGAGAGAGAGAGGAGAGAGGGAGAGAGAGAGAGAGGAGAGAGAGAAGGAGAGAGGGAGAGAGAGATAGGGGGAGAGAGGGAGAGAGAGGAGAAAGAGACCAGTACAGTCTCTGTCACCATTAATAATGACTCCTGAACCCTGAACCTAGACATCCCAGAAGACTATCTCTCTCTTTCCTTCCCTCTCCATGTGAGTGTGCGTGTACCTTTAGAGTCGAGCGTCTCTATGCCCTGTGTGTATGCTGGGGCCTTCTGCTGGATGAAGTAGAGGATCTCTATACTGTTGGACATCCAGAAGAATACAACCTGCAGGTCTGGGATCAGATCACTGATGGACAGGAGAGACAGGGAGGCTGGGTCCTGACTGGAGAGAGGAGGGAGAGACAGGAGAGGAGAGAGGAGAGGAGAGAGGAGAGGAGAGGAGGTGAGAGAGGAGAGGAGAGGAGAGAGGAGGAGGAGAGGAGAGGAGAGGAGAGGGAGAGGGAGAGGAGAGGAGAGGAGAGAGGGGAGAGGAGAGGAGAGGAGAGGAGAGGAGAGAGAGGAGAGGAGAGGGAGAGGAGAGGAGAGGGAGAGGGAGAGAGGGGAGTGAGGAGGAGAGGAGGAGAGAGTAGGAGAGAGAGGAGAGGAGAGGAGAGGAGAGGAGAGGAGAGGAGAGGAGAGACGAGACGAGACGAGACGAGACGAGAGAGACGAGAGAGACGAGAGAGACGGGAGAGGAGAGGAGAGGAGGAGAGAGAGAGAGA
The DNA here is from genome assembly GCF_020615455.1 of Coregonus clupeaformis. Classification (NCBI taxonomy): domain Eukaryota; kingdom Metazoa; phylum Chordata; class Actinopteri; order Salmoniformes; family Salmonidae; genus Coregonus; species Coregonus clupeaformis. The sequence continues at coordinate 11,786 of NW_025539201.1, forward strand.
GAGAGAGAGAGAGAGAGAGAGAGAGAGGAGAGAGAGCAAGAGGAGGGAGAGGAAAGAGAGGAAGAGGAGAGAGAGCAGAGAGAGAGAGAGAGAGAGAGGGAGAGAGGAGAGAGGGGGAGGAGAGAGAGAGGAGAGAGAGAGAGAGAGAGAGAGAGAGAGAGAGAGAGAGAGGACAGAGAGAGAGGGGATGGGGGGGGTCACACACACCCACAGTACTACAAGACAGAATATGATACTCACTGCTGAGCTTGCTTCTGTGCCAACTCCTTTGTCTTCTCCTGTAACACACACACACACACACTGCAATTAGAAGCTCATCAAAGTTTTACAGTGTGCGTAGGTGGATCTTACGTTCCAACAGAAAAGTCTCTCTCTCTAACTAGATCTCTCTCAGCTCTCTGTAACTTCACACATAAACACACAAATGAAAAACAATAATGCCTTCTAGCTTTTTTTCCTAGACACTGTGCTTCTGCCTCTGCATTGCTGGCTCTTTGGGGTTTGAGGCTGGGTATCTGTAAAGCACTTAGTGACAACTGCTGATGTAAAAAAGGGCTTTAAAAATTGTGATTTGAAACATTTTGAATAAAGTATGATAAAGTTAAATGATGTCTTTTATTTTGAGATGTGGATGCTTCCTGTATTCCTATGCTGTGTACTGACGACCTCTCTGACCTCTAAATGAAATCTGCATAATTAATCAGCTGGCTAATCGGACAAAAAGACCTCAACAACCATTAAACCATGACATCATTAGTTTACCTGATTACAATAGACTTAGGATGCGCCCCAAATGGCACCCTATTCCCTATATAGGGCACTACTTTAGACCAGAGAATGGCACCTTATTCCCTATATAGGGCACTACTTTAGACCAGAGAATGGCACCTTATTCCCTATATAGGACACTACTTTAGACCAGAGAATGGCACCCTATTCCCTATATAGTGCACTACTTTAGACCAGAGAATGGCACCCTATTCCCTATATAGTGCACTACTTTAGACCAGAGAATGGCACCCTATTCCCTATATAGTGCACTACTTTAGACCAGAGAATGGTACCCTATTCCCTATATAGTGCACTACTTTAGACCGGAGAATGGCACCCTATTCCCTATATAGTGCACTACTTTAGACCTGGGCCTATTGAACCTCTGCATCTGACTACAACAGTCTACAGTCACCACTGCTGCTGCTAGCTGCTAGCTGACTAACACCGTAGGTGACTATAAGACAGGAGAGAAGGCTGCTGCTAGCTGCTAGCTGACTAACACCGTAGGTGACTATAAGACAGGAGAGAAGGCTGCTGCTAGCTGCTAGCTGACTAACACCGTAGGTGACTATAAGACAGGACAGAAGGCTGCTGCTAGCTGCTAGCTGACTAACAACCCGTAGGTGACTATAAGACAGGAGAGAAGGCTGCTGCTAGCTGCTAGCTGACTAACACCGTAGGTGACTATAAGACAGGAGAGAAGGCTGCTGCTAGCTGCTAGCTGACTAACACCGTAGGTGACTATAAGACAGGAGAGAAGGCTGCTGCTAGCTGACTAACACCGTAGGTGACTATAAGACAGGAGAGAAGGCTGCTGCTAGCTGCTAGCTGACTAACACCGTAGGTGACTATAAGACAGGGAGAGAAGGCTGCTAGCGCTAGCTGACTAACACCGTAGGGTGACTAGTAAGACAGGAGAGAAGGCTGCTGCTAGCTGCTAGCTGACTAACACCGTAGGTGACTATAAGACAGGAGAGAAGGCTGCTGCTAGCTCGCTAACACCGTAGGTGACTATAAGACAGGAGAGAAGGCTGCTGCTAGCGACTAACACCGTAGGTGACTATAAGACAGGAGAGAAGGCTCTGCTGCTGCTAGCTGACTAACACCGTAGGTGACTATAAGACAGGAGAGAAGGCTGCTGCTGGGCTGACTAACACCGTAGGTGACTATAAGACAGGAGAGAAGGCTGCTGTGGCTGCTAGCTGACTAACACCGTAGGTGACTATAAGACAGGAGAGAAGGCTGCTGCTAGCTGGCTAACACCGTAGGTGACTATAAGACAGGAGAGAAGGCTGGCTGCTAGCTGACTAACACCGTAGGTGACTATAAGACAGGAGAGAAGGCTGCTGCTAGCTGACTAACACCGTAGGTGACTATAAGACAGGAGAGAAGGCTATAGCTGCTAGCTGACTAACACCGTAGGTGACTATAAGACAGGAGAGAAGGCTGCTGCTAGCTGACTAACACCGTAGGTGACTATAAGACAGGAGAGAAGGCTGCTGCTAGCTGACTAACACCGTAGGTGACTATAAGACAGGAGAGAAGGCTGGCTGCTAGCTGACTAACACCGTAGGTGACTATAAGACAGGAGAGAAGGCTGCTGCTAGCTGACTAACACCGTAGGTGACTATAAGACAGGAGAGAAGGCTGCGCTGCTAGCTGACTAACACCGTAGGTGACTATAAGACAGGAGA
>NW_025539202.1:0-14254 GCF_020615455.1 Coregonus clupeaformis
CCAGTGGCGGCTCCTGAAAAATTCTCAGGGGGGCAATTTTTCTGATGATTTAGGTGACCTACACACATTTTAAAAAAGATATGTCCAGCAACAACATGAAGACAGGGGCAGCATATAAGTCAATGCCAGAAGCATTTATTGACTGATCTCAAAAGTGTTGGCTTACAAAAGCAAAATAAGTTATCACAGTAAAAAATAATCAAGGGTGTTCTTTCACATTCCTCAACACTGCATAAACAATATGCATTTCCATAAACAAATGAAATATCAGCTGAAAATACAGCATCTTGGTATTTGTTCAGATTGCAGGATCAACAAGAGCTTTTACCACATTTTTTGCCTCATGGTTGAATTGGAAATATGTGACCTGAGCATAATTCACAACAAGCAAGCAGGAGCTTTTGATAGAGGCTACTGAAAACATTGATGCAAGTTATTGGTAATAAGAAATTTTTATAGACTTCCATATTCTGCCCTCTTGTATAGATTTGTGAAAATGAACAGTGATAGACATTTTGCCTGAAAACAGAATTTGAAAATAATTTCTAGAAAAGGTAAACACAGCTATCTGTATGGCTTTGTAAAATGAACAACCATATTCTGGCCAATTGTATAGATTTGTAAATATGAACAACCATATTCTGGCCAACTGTATAGATTTGTAAAATGAACATGAACAGATTATTTTATTTTTTTAATGAAAAATAACTATTTTAAACAACATCAACTGTGAACTGATTTGGGCGTGTGTGTGTAAAGAGACAGACAGGGAGGGACAAAGAGAGAGAGAGGCTACATTACTTGTACTGAAACTGTTCTCTTCTCTCTTTCAATGCAGCAAAGCGGTCAATGACTTTCTCATTGAAATCAGGCATGCTGAGGACTAGTTCCCTCTCCATGGAAAGCATGGCCAGTGCATTCAGACGTTCCTGGCCCATTGAATTTCGCAGGAATGTCTTAACTCGTGTCAAAGTTGAGAAACATCTCTCAGCTTCAGCTGTTGTCATGGGAGAAGTTATGAGGATGTTCACAGAGTCACAGTCTCAGAGAACGCCTTCTGGAGGTTGTAGCTCATGAGAACCTGGTACAGTGCCAGTGCACCACAGTTTGACTTTCTCGTCATCGGCAAAAGACCGTTCAGTCTCTCCAAAAGCACACTGGCGATTGAGACTGAGGTTGATTCGAGATGGGAAGGAACTCAAAAAAGCGCTCCTGCACTTTGTGGTTGCTATCTATGTACCTCAGCACAAGCACCAGCTGTGTCTGTGTGTAGAAATGTCCGTGGTCTCGTCAGCTTGGAAAGCTACGAAGTTCGCCCGACTTCACCTCCTCCACAATATGTTCCCTCATGACCGCTATCATACACTCCAGTAGCTCGTTTTGAATGGTCTTTGATGAACTTCTTTCAAAGAGACAATAGAGTTGCACTGAACGCTAGCCATCTTGATAGTAGTACGTGAATTGATTGACGCTGCTACCCGCTCTTTTCTTAGTTACGTTCATGGTTATGTTACGTATGACGAAAGCGCGTAAGTGCAAGCCCTCAGAAACCCATAGAGATTGTATTGAAAGCTCTGATATTTGAAAAAAAAGATTTTACATGAGAGGCTATGAGACACTTCTGGGCGATTTTCAACCTGACTGAAATCGCCCCAAAAGGGGCGGGGCCATTTGAAGCACGACTTTAGCCTGATTGGACATTTAGTGGCAGATCAGACGTCTAGATTAGAACACTGATAACTACTGTTGCCGTGATATATGTGACGATCCCGGCTGTCTGAGTCGGGTCCTGTCTGGTGACTAGTGTTCCTGCTCGTATTCTCCAGTTTCCCGAGGGTTCGGGAACGCTCCGGGGAGCGCTCTGGTTTTCCGCACCTGCATCCCATCAGCAATCTGCACACCTGGTCCTGATCATCACCCTTCTTAGGCTCTGGCCCAACATCCAGTTCCTGCCGGATCGGTAGCCATGAACAGTATGTTTGTCACGTATCAGCCTTTGAGTTCTAGCGTTAGTTTTGTTGTTTTGCACCTTGTTGATTTGCTGTGTACTCACCTCCGTTTTGTTCTGTCTGCAGTCTCTCACCCGGAACCTTCACCCAACCTCTGCCTGATGGTCGGCGGCTGCCGAGCCAGTGACCGACCAACCACTGCACCCTCAACAACCCATCCACGCCACCCGCTCTGTTCCCTGGATTATTCAGCTTCACTCGGACTCTATAAATAAACACTCACCTTTGTCTCACGTACCGTGTCCTGGTCTGCTTCTGGGTTCTGGCTTAGTTAACCGTGACAGAACGATCAGTCAGTAATGAACCCAGCGGACCTGGACTCTGTTCGCCATGCTATTACCCAGCAGGAGAAGATGTTGGGCTATCATAGCACGGTACTACAGGAGATCGCGTTGTCAGTTCGGAACCTTTCACCGGTCTGACGGAGGTCCAGAACCAACGCAAGTGTCCGGTGGAGGATCCACTACCGGGTTTCACCCATCTCGCCTGCCGCTCTGAAGCTGTGTCCATCCGTGAGCCCAAGGTTCCGACGGATAAGTGAGGAGAGCTGGGAAGATGCCGTTCCTTCCTTATGCAGTGTGGACTAGTGTTCGATCTACAGCCCTACTCTTATGCCACAGACAAGGCTAGGATAGCCTTTGTGATTGAGTTGCTGCGTGGTCGAGCGCTGGAGTGGGCTTCAGCCATTTGGGAACGACAGGATCCCTGCATGGCTTCATACCAGGGTTCACGGCCGAGATGAGGAAGCTCTTCGACCATTCCGTCCGAGGGAGGGACGCAGCTAGGCGCCTGTTTTCGCTTCGCCAAGGAACTGCGCAGCGTGGCCGACTTCGTGATCGAGTTCAAGACGTTGGCTGTGGAGAGTGGGTGGAACGAGGAGTCTCTGCAAGCGGCCTTTTACCAGGGTCTGTCGGAGCAGCTCAAGGATGAGTTGATCTCCTATCCGGAGCCCAGTGACCTGGACAGCTTGGTAGCTTTGTCTATTCGGGTGGATAATCGGAGTCCGAGAGCGAAGGAGGGAGAAGCAATGGGTTCCGTCCAACCGATCAGCTGCTCAGGATCCAGTCGGGTCGTCCAAACCGCGCGGCTCGCTAAAGTTGGGAGGACTTTTAGCGAGCCAGTTTCGACCTCTCAATACCTCTGTCAGACCCCGTTTCCGGCTACCCTTATGAACAGGAATCAGAGCTTAGCGATTAACGGCTTTTATCGATTCAGGTGCCGATGGAAGCTTTCTAGATGCCGAGTTGGTGGAACAGCTGGGGCTTTCCAAGGAGCAATTGCCGGAAGCCATTGAAGCTACCACTCTGAACGGCAGTAGTCTGGCACGTATCACGATGAGGACTGAACCGGTTAAGATGCGGTTGTCGGGGGAATCATTCTGAGATGATTTCATTCTTCATTCTGCCGTCTTCCCATGTTCCTCTGGTCCTTGGATACCCTGGCTGAAGGAACACAATCCCACGTTCGATTGGGTGACGGGCAAGGTAACGAGTTGGAGCCTTGATTGTCATGCTAACTGTCTCAAGACTGCCTGCCCCCATTCGGTTCCCAGTCAGGTGATTGAGGCTAAAACCCCAGATTTGTCCCTGGTTCCCGAGACATATCACGATTTGGGGAAGTTTTCAGTAAGCAGAAGGCTCTGTCACTCCCTCCCCACCGACCATATGATTGTGCCATCAACCTGGTCCCTGGAGCTGTCTACCCCAAGGGAAGGTTATACAGTATCTCCCGACCTGAACGTGAGGCGTTGGAGACCTACATCAAGGAGTCCCTAGCTGCTGGTCTCGTTCGTCCCTCGTCATCACCCCCTGGGGGGCAGGATTCTTCTTTGTGGGTAAGAAGGATGGCTCTCTTCGACCGTGTATTGATTATCGGGGGTTGAATGACATCACGGTCAAGAACAAGTATCCCCTGCCCTTGATGAGTTCTGCCTTCGACTCCTTACAGGGTGCTACGGTGTTCACAAGCTAGACCTACGCAATGCGTATCACCTGGTCCGGATCAGAGAGGGGGGACGAGTGGTTGACGGGTTTCAATACACCGATGGGTCGCTTCGAGTATCAGGTGATGCCGTTTGGACTGACCAATGCTCCAGCGGTATTCCAGAGTATGGTGAACGACGTCCTGAGAGATATGATCGGTCTCTTTGTGTTTGTTTACCTGGATGACATTCTGATCTTCTCGAAGGAACCTTCGACCACGTCCAGCATGTCCGGCAGGTTCTGCAGCGATTGTTGGAGAATCGCCTGTTTGTGAAGGCCGAGAAGTGCGAGTTTCACGCCCACACGACATCCTTTCTCGGGTACATCATCTCCAGGGGAGAGATTAGGATGGACCAGGAGAAGGTTAGAGCGGTTCTGGAATGGGCCCAGCCCGGTACGAGATTGCAGCTCCAGAGATTTTTGGGGTTTGCGAATTTCACCGCAGATTCATCCGGGATTACAGCCGTGTGGCCGCTCCGTTAACTGCCTTGACTTCCAGCATCAGGACCTTCAAGTGGAATCCGGAGGCGGATCGAGCGTTTCTGGATTTGAAGAGGCGATTCACCAACGCACCGATTCTCTCTCAACCGGACACGGCCCGTCAGTTCGTCGTTGAAGTGGGCCGCGTCTGATGTGGGAGTTGGCGCCATCCTGTCGCAGCGATGCTCCACGGACAGTAAACTCCATCCCTGCGCCTACTACTCTCGTCGCCTTTCGCCTGCGGAGAGGAATTACGATGTGGGTAACCGGGAGCTTCTCGCGGTGAAACTTGCCTTGGAGGAGTGGCGCCACTGGTTGGAGGGGGCGGAGCAACCGTTTATGGTCTGGACGGACCACAAGAATCTTGCTTACGTGCAATCGGCTAAACGCTCTCAACTCCCGTCCAGGCCAGGTGGGCGTTGTTTTTCGGACGATTCAAGTTTGCCCTGACGTTCCGACCTGGATCTAAGAACGGCAAGGCGGGACGCCTTGTCCCGGATGTTCTCCAAGACGGAGGAGAGTGGGTCCAAGACCGAGACAATCCTCCCCCGGAACTGCGTCGTGGGAGCAGTTATGTGGAAGATTGAGGAGGAGGTGCTGGCGGCCCTTCGGACTCAGCCCGGTCCCGGTAACGGTCCACCCGGTCGGTTGTTTGTGCCTGAGTCGGTTCGTCCTGCTGTCCTCAAATGGTCCCACGCCAGCAAGATGGCTTGTCACCCTGGTGTGGCTCGGACTATGGCGTTTCTTCGCAGACGTTTTTGGTGGCCTGCCATGGCCGAGGATACTCGGGGTTTTGTTGCTGCCTGTCCAGTGTGTGCGCAGAATAAGAGTACCAATCGGCCCAGCTCTGGACTACTTCACCCCCTTCCTATTCCCCGCGACCATGGTCGCATCTGGCCCTGGACTTCGTCACGGGGTTGCCCGCTTCTGAGGGGAACACGGTCGTTCTGACTATCGTGGACAGATTCAGCAAGTTCGCCCACTTTGTGCCAATTGCCAAGCTTCCCTCTGCCCTCGAGACGTCCAGAGATCCTGGTTAGGGAGGTTTTCAGGGTCCACGGGTTGCCCAGTGATATCGTGTCCGACCGTGGCCCTCAGTTTACCTCTGCTGTCTGGAAGTCCTTCTGTTTGGCCATTGGAGCTACGGTCAGTCTCACATCTGGTTTTCACCCCCAATCCAATGGTCAGGCGGAGAGAGCCAACCAGAAGATGGAATCAACGCTACGCTGTCTGGTCTCTTCCAACCCCACCTCCTGGGTCTCTCAGTTGCCTTGGGTTGAGTATGCCCACAATACTCTTCCTACATCTGCCACTGGGATGTCTCCCTTCCAGTGCCTGTATGGCTACCAACCTCCCTGTTTCCTTCTCAGGAGAAGGAGCTCTCAGTGCCTTCTGTTCAGGCCCATGTTCGGCGTTGCCACCGGACCTGGCATCGGGCCAGAAAGGCACTCCTTAGAGTTTCGGACCGGTATCAGCTCCAGGCGAATCGTCGCCGGATTCCCGCTCCCACCTATACCATCGGAGATAGGGTTTGGTTGGCCACACGGGATCTTCCGTTACGGACTGAGTCTAGGAAGTTGTTGCCGGTTCATTGGTCCGTTTGTGGTGGAGAAGGTGATCAATCCAGTGGCAGTTCGACTCAAACTACCGAGGACGCCCAGAGTCCATCCCACCTTTCATGTCTCCTGCCTCAAGCCTGTCTTCCTCAGTCCTCTGTTGCCTCCTCCGCCTCCTCCTCCTCCTCCTCGGATGATCGGAGGTGGTCCTGCCTACACGGTGCGTCGCATCATGGATTCCAGACGGCGGGGCCGGGGTTTCAGTATCTCGTGGACTGGGAGGGGTATGGCCCTGAAGAGAGGAGTTGGATTCACGCGGCGACAGGTCCTAGACGCAGACCTCATCAGCGACTTCTACCGCCTCCATCCTGGCGCTCCGGGAAGTCCGCCCGGTGGCGTTCGTCGGAGGGGGGTACTGTGACGATCCCGGCTGTCTGAGTCGGGTCCTGTCTGGTGACTAGTGTTCCTGCTCGTATTCTCCAGTTTCCCGAGGGTTCGGGAACGCTCCGGGAGCGCTCTGGTTTTCCGCACCTGCATCCCATCAGCAATCTGCACACCTGGTCCTGATCATCACCCTTCTTAGGCTCTGGCCCAACATCCAGTTCCTGCCGGATCGTTAGCCATGAACAGTATGTTTGTCAGCGTATCAGCCTTTGAGTTCTAGCGTTAGTTTTGTTGTTTTGCACCTTGTTGATTTGCTGTGTACTCACCTCCGTTTTGTTCTGTCTGCAGTTCTCTCACCCGGAACCTTCACCCAACCTCTGCCTGATGGTCGGCGGCTGCCCGAGCCAGTACCGACCAACCACTGCACCCTCAACAACCCATCCACGCCACCGCTCTGTTCCCTGGATTATTCAGCTTCACTCGGACTCTATAAATAAACACTCACCTTTGTCTCACGTACCGTGTCCTGGTCTGCTTCTGGGTTCTGGCTTAGTTAACCGTGACAATATAATTGATTAGAAAAAAAATCCCTTCTTTTTCCCGTGTGGCAGTGCGTCGCCCATATCGCCCTAATGAACACACCGCACCTGCCTGAAACCTATCTACAGGGCCGGCTTAATGCAGGGGCTTACCGGGGCTGAAGCCCCTGGGCCCAAGAGGCAAAAAACAAAACACACACAAAAAAAATACATAAACAAAAATATATTAAGGAAATATAGACTGTATACAGTGGGGAAAAAAAGTATTTAGTCAGCCACCAATTGTGCAAGTTCTCCCACTTAAAAAGATGAGAGAGGCCTGTATTTTTCATCATAGGTACACGTCAACTATGACAGACAAAATGAGAAAAAAAAATCCAGAGAATCACATTGTAGGATTTTTTATGAATTTATTTGCAAATTATGGTGGAAAATGAGTATTTGGTCAATAACAAAAGTTTCTCAATACTCTGTTGTATACCCTTTTTTGGCAATGACACAGGTCAAACGTTTTCTGTAAGTCTTCACAAGGTTTTCACACACTGTTGCTGGTATTTTGGCCCATTCCTCCATGCAGATCTCCTCTAGAGCAGTGATGTTTTGAGGCTGTCGCTGGGCAACACAGACTTTCAACTCCCTCCAAAGATTTCTTATGGGGTTGAGATCTGGAGACTGGCTAGGCCACTCCAGGACCTTAAAATGCTTCTTACGAAGCCACTCCTTCGTTGCCCGGGCAGAGTGTTTGGGATCATTGTCATACTGAAAGACCCAGCCACGTTTCATCTTCAATGCCCTTGCTGATGGAAGGAGGTTTTCACTCAAAATCTCACGATACATGGCCCCATTCATTCTTTCCTTTACACGGATCAGTCGTCCTGGTCCCTTTGCAGAAAAACAGCCCCAAAGCATGATGTTTCCACCCCCATGCTTCACAGTAGATATGGTGTTCTTTGGATGCAACTCAGCATTCTTTGTCCTCCAAACACGACGAAGTTGAGTTTTACCAAAAAGTTATATTTTGGTTTTCATCTGACCATATGACATTCTCCCAATCCTCTTCTGGATCATCCAAATGCACTCTAGCAAACTTCAGACGGGCCTGGACATGTACTGGCTTAAGCGGGGGGGACACGTCTGGCACTGCAGGATTTGGAGTCCCTGGCGGCGTAGTGTGTTACTGATGGTAGGCTTTGTTACTTTGGTCCCAGCTCTCTGCAGGTCATTCACTAGGTCCCCCCGTGTGGTTCTGGGATTTTTGCTCACCGTTCTTGTGATCATTTTGACCCACGGGGTGAGATCTTGCGATCGAGGGAGATTATCAGTGGTCTTGTATGTCTTCCATTTCCTAATAATTGCTCCCCACAGTTGATTTCTTCAAACCAAGCTGCTTACCTATTGCAGATTCATTCTTCCCCCAGCCTGGTGCAGGTCTACAATTTTGTTTCTGGTGTTCTTTGACAGCTCTTTGGTCTTGGCCATAGTGGAGTTTGAGTGTGACTGTTTGAGGTTGTGGACAGGTGTCTTTTATACTGATAACAAGTTCAAACAGGTGCCATTAATACAGGTAACGAGTGGAGGACAGAGGAGCCTCTTAAAGAAGAAGTTCCCAGGTCTGTGAGAGCCGAAATCTTGCTTGTTTGTAGGTGACCAAATACTTATTTTCCACCATAATTTGCAAATAAATTCATTAAAAAATCCTACAATGTGATTTTCTGGATTTTTTTTCCTCAATTTGTCTGTCATAGTTGACGTGTACCTATGATGAAAATTACAGGCCTCTCTCATCTTTTTAAGTGGGAGAACTTGCACAATTGGTGGCTGACTAAATACTTTTTTTCCCCACTGTATATTATATATACAGTATATATTATATATGTATTATATATTTTATATTTTTTCACTGCAACCGCCAACCACAGGAAGACTAAGGAGCTCGCTCTCAATGAGTGTAGACAGCCTGCTGCCGCTCTGCTAATCATCAGATGGGGGAGGAGAAGAGGTATGGGGCCCACGTGGGTAATTGGGGGGCCCTGCCTTGGTTGGGTAACTGATTAATAAAATATATATATAAAAAATTGCATAATAAATACATGTGACTGGTCATTTGTGTGAGTCGGGGCTGGGCCCAAGCCCGTAGGGGGCCCAAATGTATTATAATACATTTATTATTCTACTTTTTTATCCAACCACAGGAGCCCGCTCTCAATGTTCAAAATACCCCAAAGAGCATAATTTAGCCATAGAGGATCAATAAGTTAATCTTTTTATTTTTTATTTTTTTTACTGTGGATTAAGTTTCATCACAAACACATACAGGTACCTGCCAAAATTAAGGAAACACCAACATAAAGTGTCTTAAAAGGGTGTTGAGCCACCACGAGCTGCCAGAACAGCTTCAATGTGCCTTGCATAGATTCTACAAGTGGACCTAAACCATGGCAGGAAAATGCACCCCACGCCATAACATATACTTTGTATCCCTTGTTTACTCAAGTGTTTCCTTTATTTTGGCAGTTACCGGTATTCCTACATGACCACAGCATGCGCCCCAAATATAGGCTACAGCTTGTTGCGTTGTGGCCATAGACATTTAATCCATAGAAGGGTTTTTTAACATCTTACCCCGGCAACTTTTAAACATTAGCAATGGATGCTAGTCCTGGCTTGAATGGGAACTGCCATCTATGGATTATATTTATATGGTTGGTTGCAGCTGTTGGTTTGCCTTTTGTGGATTTCAAAATACAATCGCGGGAAAAACGTACACTTAGTCATTACTTGTCATTTACTTGGATAATGTCATGGAATCTCTTATTCATTACCATTCAGGGAGGTATAGCCTAAGTTAACTATTTATGTACGCCATAAACCAGGAGGACAATGTAACAAACCATTAAATCATGACACTGGAGGCTTTATTTATTTATTATTTCCCAAATTTCCCTTTGTAGTGGTGACTTGGCTATAATTGCAATTACAACAAGCAGTTTGTCCACTTCATCAGGCCTACTGTAGATATGCAAAGATATGGTAAGTGCTTTTGAGTTCAGAATGGATATGAGGCCTGTCTAAATATATCAGGGGTTAGGACCTTCCTGCCTGTAGAATGAGTTGTGTGCGTGTGACTACTCAGCGTATCCTCTCCTGACCTACACCACAATTGTCACGTCTCCTCCCGTTGCTCCCCTCCGGCACTCTGATTCACCGGTCTCCTGAGCCACCGGTCTGAGCGCACCACCTCGGCAACACCCGAATGGAAACCCAATGCACCCTAATCACCTCCAGCGCACTTGCATCTCATAGCCCTGGACTGTTCAGTGTTGTGTTGTGTGTGATTGTTAGTGTCATGTCATTTACTCGCTCTTTGTTGTTCTCTTGCTCAGTGTTAAGTAAACCTTTACATTGTTGGTTCCTGGGTCTGGGTCCTGCCTCTTCGTATCCTCAATACTCGTCACAACAATGCCCTCTGTTTTCTCAAATTCAATTACATTCAACTAAATTAAATGATATATCATAACGAAAATGATTAACTGAGACCAAAATAATCAAATCAAATGAATTAAAACAACTTTAAGTGAAATTAATTACATTGGCTTGATCCTCTGGTTGTGCTTAGTAGAAATACAGAGGTTGAGTAACTCATAATCACACATTACCATATTTTACTGGGACCAGAGTCATATCTTTATGGCTCGAAGCGAGACTATAGCTACATGCAGGTAAGAGGTAAGGTGTTGTTTTGAAACATAATTATATGTTGGGTGGCAACATCCTAAGACAATCACCCATCACTGAGATAATATACTTATGACTGAGACGGGAGAACCCTGTGGTAGAGATGTGGGTATTTACTAGTGAATGAGAGGGTGATGTCACGCGACACAACTATGTTACCATGTTTGGTAACTAACGCGCGCTGTACGGTTTGACTCTGACATGATAAGCATTATGTTGTGGTTAGAAAAACAATGCTTGTGTCATAACATTCCATGACAATTACTACCAGCTGTTAGACTTACTGTTGATGAGTGAATGATTCAATTATTTATTCTCATATCAGTCCAATGACATAGTTATAGTAGGCCTGTCACTAGTCACTACAGAGATTTATTGCATCAGACACTATTCTACTGTTATGAGAGCCCAATGTTGACATGTCTCTTGAGTCACCTACATATTTTTACTGTATACCAACATTTACACAAGATTGGTTTTGAGAATTATTGTTGTCTCTAAATAAAATGGACAAAAATAAGAAAAGGCAAAACAGGATGTTCAACTGTCCACACTGTCCCTACAGTACATCCTGACGACCACCCTTCCACAACAGGATGAATAAGGAAAGATACTCAAATAATAATAAAGGAAGTCTAAAACAAACACCCAAATCTATTTCCAGAAAAGGAAATATGTTCGTACAGTATGCAAAAAAAGCCCAATAAATCTGTAGATGGACTGATATGTAGTAGGCCATACCACTACTAAATCTCTAAGGCCTCCGGGAGGTTGAGAAAACAGAGCCCTGCTCGTCTCCCCATGGCTTTAACCCCCTGAGCCAAACGTCTTTTTTCCATTAAAGAGCATCTATAATGGCCTCAGAGTCGCTCTGGAAGGAGCTCCTGCACAAGTCAGTTATTTAAGGAGGCTGGGCAGTATCTCATGGGCCTTACATGACAGTCTTGTAGTCTGGTTCTCCCCTCCGACTCCCCTCCTGCCTCCCCCAGAAACAGAAACATCTGGAAATTAGGAATCAAATTCGCCTGGACCTGGGGGAGGAAATGAGGCTACTGAGTTATGGAGGAGTGTTGGGCTGGGGACAGAGCAAGAAGCATTGGAGCGTGCCCGTTTGGTCTGCTCTCGGTGGTGGCACAGCTCCTTCACAGAGGAAGCACTAAAGAAGGCTCTAATAAATCGTCAAGCTGGGAAGCCAGACTTTGTGCAAATGGCAGGAAGCGACTTCCTGTGGTCTCAGTAAGCTGGCCAATGAAGAAGATGTGTAGAAGGGTGGAGTAGCGCTGTTTTAAACAGCGTAAAGGCAGGATGTCTTACGTAATTGGGCAGATTTATGAAGGGGCCAATATACAGTGAGGGAAAAAAAAGTATTTGATCCCCTGCTGATTTTGTACATTTGCCCACTGACAAAGAAATGATCAGTCTATAATTTTAGTGGTAGGTTTATTTGAACAGTGAGAGACAGAATAACAACAAAAAATCCAGAAAAACGCATGTCAAAAATGTTATAAATTGATTAGCATTTTAATGAGGGAAATAAGTATTTGAGCCCTCTGCAAAACATGACTTAGTACTTGGTGGCAAAACCCTTGTTGGCAATCACAGAGGTCAGACGTTTCTTGTAGTTGGCCACCAGGTTTGCACACATCTCAGGAGGGATTTTGTCATTAAGGTTTCGAGGCTGACGTTTGGCAACTCAAACCTTCAGCTCCCTCCACAGATTTTCTATGGGATTAAGGTCTGGAGACTGGCTAGGCCACTCCAGGACCTTAATGTGCTTCCTCTTGAGCCACTCCTTTGTTGCCTTGGCCGTGTGTTTTGGGTCATTGTCATGCTGGAATACCCATCCACGACCCATTTTCAATGCCCTGGCTGAGGGAAGGAGGTTCTCACCCATGATTTGACGGTACATGGCCCCATCCATCGTCCCTTTGATGCGGTGAAGTTGTCCTGTCCCCTTAGCAGAAAAACACCCCCAAAGCATAATGTTTCCACCTCCATGTTTGACGGTGGGGATGGTGTTCTTGGGGTCATAGGCAGCATTCCTCCTCCTCCAAACACGGAGAGTTGAGTTGATGCCAAAGAGCTCGATTTTGGTCTCATCTGACCACAACACTTTCACCCAGTTCTCCTCTGAATCATTCAGATGTTCATTGGCAAACTTCTGACGGGCCTGTATATGTGCTTTCTTGAGCAAGGGGACCTTGCGGGCACTGCAGGATTTCAGTCCTTCACGGCGTAGTGTGTTACCAATTGTTTTCTTGGTGACTATGGTCCCAGCTGCCTTGAGATCATTGACAAGATCCTCCCGTGTAGTTCTGGGCTGATTCCTCACCGTTCTCATGATCATTGCAACTCCACGAGGTGAGATCTTGCATGAGCCCCAGGCCGAGGGAGATTGACAGTTCTTTTGTGTTTCTTCCATTTGCGATAATCGTCAACTGTTGTCACCTTCTCACCAAGCTGCTTGGCAATGGTCTTGTAGCCCATTCCAGCCTTGTGTAGGTCTACAATCTTGTCCCTGACATCCTTGGAGAGCTCTTTGGTCTTAGCCATGGTGGAGAGTTTGGAATCTGATTGATTGATTGCTTCTGTGGATAGATGTTCTTTTATACAGGTAACAAGCTGAGATTAGGAGCACTCCCTTTAAGAGTGTGCTCCTAATCTCAGCTCATACCTGTATAAAAGACACCTGGGAGCCAGAAATCTTTCTGATTGAGAGGGGGTCAAATGCTTATTTCCCTCATTAAAATGCAAATCAATTTATAACATTTTTGACATGCGTTTTTCTGGATTTGTTGTTGTTATTCTGTCTCTCAATGTTCAAATAAACCTACCATTAAAATTATAGACTGATCATTTCTTTGTCAGTGGGCACACGTACAAAATCAGCAGGGGATCAAATACTTTTTTCCCTCACTGTAGGCTACCGCTCTAGGCCCCAGGGTACGGACCGAGTTGAGTCTTACTATTACTTACTCTTCTGGCCAAGTACAATAATAGCTACAGTCACACAGATGGAGGCAAGGGCGTCATGCACCCCCAAAATCTGAGGGGGCACAAAGTACGTGAGGATGGCTGGTGGGTGGTCCGGAGGGGGGCTAGTTGGAGAATTGAGCATTTCCCCCCTGAAACACCTATAACAGTTTTGTCCTGCAATCTTTAGCTTAATTGTAGGTAAAAAAATATGTATATTTTTCTGCATATCTAAGCATACCTCTTGAGCGGTCTCTACCCACTGGTAAATATGCTATTCTGCATCTCTGCTTACATCTAGGTGAAATATTGAAAGGAATGTGTCTTATTAAGTACATTTAGTTATTGCCTGCTTTTCTAAAGTCTCCCAACCTTGCCAGCAGGCATGCCAGCTAAAATAGTTAAACAAAATAGCTAGTCTAACCTAATTGATAGCCTGAAATGGCTTCTTGGTAGTTAGTTATGAGGTTGGGAACCTATCTGGGTTAGCTAAAGTCAACTTCATAAAATTGCCAAGTGGCTAGTAGTATTCCAGAGAAAAAACAAACACACTTTGAGGGGGAAGTGCCCCTGTGCCCTCTATGGGCATGACGCCT
>NW_025539203.1:0-14242 GCF_020615455.1 Coregonus clupeaformis
AGCGCCGGAGAAGATGGCTGCCACAGCCCTCCTAACCACACGGTACTATTATGTGTGTTTTTTCGCGTGATATTTGTAATTTATTTTGGTACATAATGTTTATGCCATCGTCTCTTATAACCAAAAAGAGCTTCTGGATATCAGGACAGCGATTACTCACCTCGCATTGGACGAAGACTTTTCTTCAACGAAGTCGGACCGCTGAAGGATATTCTACAGACACCCGGCAGGGCCCAGATCCCCGTCATTCGCACGAGGAAGAGAACGGAGATATCGTGGAACGTAGGTCGGGTGCCTTGTAAGGATCCGGCGGCAGCGCAGTAAACTGCCTCTCCCATCAATACTATTACCAACGTTCAATCTTTTGAGAATAAAATTGACGATTTAAGATTACGGTTATCCTACCAACGGGACATTAAAAACTGTAATATCTTTATGTTTGCAATCGGAGCGGCTGAAGACGACAATGATACCATTCAGCTAGCAGGCTACACGCTACATCGGCAGGACAGAACGGCTGGCTCCGGTAAGACAAAGGGGTGGCGGTCTCTGTATATTTGTAAACAACAGCTGGTGTACAAAAATCAAATACTAAGGAAGTCTCCAGGTTTTGCTCACCTCGAGGTAGAGTATCTTATGATAAGCTGTAGACCACACTATTTACCAAAGAGAGTTTTCAGCTATATTTTTCATAGCTGTCTATTTACCACAAACCAATGCTACGGCATTAAGATTGCACTGAGCACTGAGTTAAAGGCCATTAATCGTAGCCAGGAAAACGCTCATCCCAGATGCAGCGCTCCTAGTGGCGGGGACTTTAAATGCAGGGAAACTTAAATCACGTTCTACCTAATTTCTACCAGCATGTCAGTGAAACCAGAGGAAAAAAACTCTATGAACCACCTTTACTCCACACACAGAGACGCATGCAAAGCTCTCCCTCGCCCTCCATTTGGCAAAACTGACCATAACTCTATCCTTACCGATTCCTGCTTATAAAAAGCAAAACTGAAGCAGGAAGCACCAGTGATCGGTTAATAAAAAAGTGGTCAGATGACGCAGATGCCAAGCTACTAGGACTGTTTTGGCTAGCACAGACTGGAACATGTTCCGGGATTCTCTCCAGACAGCATTCGAGGAGACACCACATCAGTCATTTCTGGCTTCATCAATAAGTGCATCGATGATGTCGTCCCCACAGTGACCGTACGCATAATACCCCCAACCAGAAGCCGGATTGGCAGGCAACATCCGCACTGAGCTAAAGGTAGAGCTGCCGCTTTCAAGGAACCGGGACTCCTAACCCGGAAGCTTATAAGAATCCCGCTATGACCTCCAGACGAACCATCAAACAGGCAAAGAGTCAATACAGGTCTTAAAGATTGGAATCATTACACACTGGCTCTGACGCTCGTCGGATGTGGCAGGGCTTGAAAACTATTACAGACTACAAAGGGAAGCACAGCCATGACTGCCCAGTGACACAAGCCTACCAGACGAGCTAAACCACTATGCTGCGCTTCGAGGCAAGCAACACTGAAGCATGCATGAGAGCACCAGCTGTCTCGGACGACTATGTGATCACGCTCTCCGTAGCTTGGGTGTGAGTAAGACTTTTAAGCAAGTCAACATTCACAAGGCCGCTGGAGCCAGACGGATTGGCGGTAGATCCGAGCATGTGCTGACCAACTGCGCAAGTGTCTTCACTGACATTTTCAAATATCCCTGACCGAGTCTGGGCGGATACCAACATGTTTCAAAGACCACACCATAGTCCCGTGCCCAAGAACTCTAAGATAACCCGCCTAAATGACTACCGACCCGGCAACTGACGTCTGGAAAGCCATGAAGTGCTTTGAAAGACTGGTCATGGCTCCATCAACAGCATAATCCCAGAAACCCTAGACCCTCCCAATTTGCATACCGCCCCAACAGATCCACAGATGATGCAATCTCTATCGCACTCCACACTGTCCCTTTCCCACCTGGACAAGAGGAACACCTACGTGAGAATGCTATTCATTGACTACAGCTCAGCATTCCAACACCACGAGTGCCCTCTAAGCATCACCAAGCTAAGGATCCTGGGACTAAACACACCTCCCTCTGCAACTGGATCCTGGACTTCCTGACGGCCGCCCCCAGGGTAAGGGAAGGTAACAACACATCTGCCACACTGATCCTCAACACGGGAACCCTCAGGGTGCGTGCTCAGTCCCCCTCCTGTACTCTCTGTTCACCCATGACTGCATGGCCAGGCACGACTCCAACACCATCATTAAGTTTGCCGGCTCACGATATTAACAGAAGTGGTAGGCCTGATCACCGACAACCATGAGACAGCCTATAGGGAGGAGGTCAGAGATCTGGCCGTGTGGTGCCAAGGACAACAACCTCTCCCTCAAACGTGACCAAGACAAAGGGGAGATGATTGGGGGACTACAGGAAAAAAAAAAGAAGAGGACTGAGCACGCCCCCCATTCTCATCGACCGGGGCTGTAGTGGAACAGGTTGAGAGCTTTCAAGTTCCTTGGTGTCCAGCATCATGCCAACGAACTATCAGTGGTCCCAAGCACACACCAAGACAGTCGTGAAGAGGGAATGTGCGACAAAGCCTATTCCCCCTCAGGAGACTAAAAAGATTTGGCATGGGTCCTCAGATCCTCAAAAAAATTCTAAGCAGCTGCACCATCGAGAGGCATCCTGACTAGTTGCATCACCGCCTGGTATGGGCAACTGCTTGGCCTCTGACCGCAAGGCACTACAGAGGGTAGGTGCGACGGCCCAGTACATCACTGGGGGCAAAGCTCCTGCATATCAAGACCTCTATACCAGGCGTGTCAGAGTGGAAGGCCCTCAAATTGTCAAAGACTCCAGCCACCAGTCATAGACTGTTCTCTCTGCTACCGCACCAGGCCAAAGCCGGTACCGGAGTGCCAAGTCTAGGTCCAAAGACTCAACAGCTTCTACCCACAAGCCATAAGACTCCCTGAAACAGCTAATCCTTGGCTACCCCGGACTATTTGCACTGCCCCCACCCCATCCTTTCACGCTGCTGCTACTCTGTTAGAAGTATTTATGCATAGTCACTTTTAACTCTACCCACATGCCACATATTAATCCTCAACTACCTCAACTAGCTTGGAAGCCCCCGCACACTGACTCTGCAACCGTTACCCCCCTGTACAACCTCCCTACCTCTGCAAACTTCTGCTCTTTGTTTTCTCAACACTTTTTTTTGTTGTTGTATTTATTCTTACTTTTTGTTAAAATAACAGACTGTTGGTTAAGGGCTGTAGGTAAGCATTTCACTGTAATGTCTGCACTTGTTGTATTCGGGGCGCATGATGGGCCAAAAATTGGATTGATTTGATTTGATTTGATTTGTAGGTCTGTCCTGTGTGTGGCTGTCTGTCCGTGAAAAAATTAATGACTAAGTATGCCAGATAACTTACTGGAATGAGAAAGAGCTGGGGTGGGCAGAAACAGAGATCCTTCCGTAGGTACCAATTAAATGGTTTGTCTTAAGTGGGTTTTAATGAGCAGTTGCCAATCGAATCAAAAATAATGCTGCCGGCATGTAATTACATTTATTTGGTTGCTGATTTTTGCAGAATAAGTTGTTTTGTCCCCTCCCACAAGGATCGTTTCTCTCTCTGTGAAATACAAACCAATAATTAAGACCGATGGTTTTTTTCAAACTAATGCCCATTGCCTTGTGAAAGTCCTGACAAAGCACAGTAATTCAATTACTCAAATTATGGGTGCACTATGTGTGCAAGTACATTGGTGTCTCCCTACTTCCAAATATACAATTTGTCTCGCTAATAGCAAAGAAAACACAGTACCTCTTCAGTGTATTACACAGGGGATAATCATTGCTTTTAGGATCAATTTTAATGTAGATGACATTGATAGTATCTCATCTGTCATATCATATTTGTCACACTCCCAGGAGTGCTCTCTGCCCACCCTGGTTACCAGGATATTAGCTTTGTACTCGTAGTGTTGTGGAGCGGGTGGTACCACTTCCTCAGTATACGGTGTCTCTCTCGTTAGGGAAAGAAAAGGAAACAAATCGATGGAATCTTATGGTCCCAGTGATTAATTTGCTCTTGATATCAACGTAAGACAAACTGGACAGAACCAGGAGCGAGATGAATATTCGAATCATTCTCTCTTCTCTACTTCGCGGAAACAAAAACAGATGTTCGTTGGATAGTTTAATGGACATAAAACTTTATGGGTCAGTGTTGGTCATTGAACCTCATTCCAATGTTACTGTTAACACTGTACATTTTTCACTGGTCTTGGGTGTAGAAAGAGGAGAGAAGCAGAGGCAGAGGGAGAGGCAGAGGGAGAGGAGAGAGAGAGGGAGAGGCAGACGGAGAGGAAGAGAGAGGGAGAGTGGGAGTGGGAGGGAGAGAGAGAGGGAGGGAGGGAGAGGAGGGAGAGAAGAGAGAGAGAGGCAAGCGAGGAGAGGGAGGAGGAGAGGGAGAGGGAGAGAGGAGGAGAGGAGGAGGGAGAGGGGAGGGAGAGAGGGAGAGGGAGAGGAGAGGAGAGAGAGGAGAGGAGAAGGGAGAGGAGAGGGAGAGGGAGAGTGAGAGGCAGAGGCAGAGGCAGGAGGCAGAGGCAGAGGGAGAGAGAGAGATGGAGAGGCAGGGAGAGGGAGAGAGAGAGAGGGAGAGGGAGAGAGAGGGAGAGGAGGGGAGAGGGAGAGGAGAGGGAGAGAGGGAGGAGGGAGAGGCAGAGAGGGAGGAGGGAGAGAGAGGGGAGAGGGAGAGGCAGAGGCAGAGGCAGGAGGGCAGAGGCAGGAGGCAGAGGCAGAGGCAGAGGCAGAGGCAGAGGAGAGAGAGGAGGGAGAGGGAGAGGGAGAAGCTGGGAGACAAGGAGAGAGAGGAGAGAGAGGGAGAGGAGAGGGAGAGAGAGAGGGAGAGGAGGAGAGAGAGGGAGAGAGAGGGAGAGAGAGAGAGAGGGAGAGACATGGTGGAGAGGGAGAGAGAGAGAGGGAGAGAGAGGGAGAGAGAGGGAGAGGGAGAGGCAGAGAGAGAGGAGGGAGAGGAGAGGCAGAGGGAGAGAGGGAGAGGGAGGGAGGAGAGAGAGGGAGAGGGAGTGGAGAGGGAGAGAGAGACAGAGATGGAGAGGAGAGAGGGAGAGAGAGAGAGAGAGAGAGAGAGAGAGGGAGAGAGAGGGAGAGGAGAGGAGAGGAGAGGCAGAGGCAGAGGCAGAGGGAGACGAGAGGGAGAGGGAGAGGGAGAGGGAGAGGGAGAGGCAGAGGGAGAGAGGGAGAGGAGAGGGAGAGGGAGAGGCGGAGGCAGAGGAGTGGGAGAGGGAGAGAGGGAGAGGGAGAGGGAGAGGCAGAGGCTAGAGGCAGAGGAGAGGCAGAGGCAGAGGCAGAGGCAGAGGCAGAGGTGAGGAGAGAGGAGAGAGAGGGAGAGGGATGGAGGGAGTGGGAGAGAGAGGAGAGAGGAGGGAGAGGCAGAGGGAGAGAGAGGGGAGAGGGAGGGAGAGAGAGGGAGAGAGAGGAGAGAGAGAGAGATGGGAGAGACATAGGGAGAGTGGAGAGAGAGAGAGGGAGAGAGAGGGAAGAGAGGAGGAGAGGAGAGGCAGAGGGAGGAGAGAGGAGGAGGGAGAGCAGAGGAGAGAGAGGAGAGGGAGGGAGAGGGAGAGGGAGAGGGAGGGAGAGAGAGACAGAGATGGAGAGGCATGGGGGAGAGGGAGAGGGAGAGAGAGAGAGAGAGAGAGAGAGAGAGAGAGAGAGAGAGAGAGAGAGTGCAGAGAGAGGAGAGAGAGGAGAGGAGAGGCAGAGGGAGAGGAGAGAGGAGAGGAGAGGGAGAGGCAGAGGAGAGGAGAGAGGGACGAGGGAGAGGGAGAGGGAGAGGGAGAGGGAGAGGAGAGGGAGAGGGAGAGGGAGAGGGAGAGGAGATGGGAGAGGGAGAGGGAGATGGAGAGGCAGAGGCAGAGGGAGAGAGAGATAGAGAGGAGAGGGAGAGGCCGAGGCAGAGGGAGAGGGAGAGAGAGGGAGAGGCAGAGGCAGGAGGCAGGAGGCAGAGGCAGAGGGAGATGGAGAGGCCACACACTGCCTCTGCCAACACACACACCCTCGGTAACACACACTGCCTCGGTAACTACACTGCCTCTGTAATTACCTCCTGCTTACAGAGCCCAGAGTCAGACTCCTGCTGTGCTGTAGTGACAGACTACAGTGAGATGGAACTCTTCAAGACGAAGCATCATGCATCTGTGTGTGTGTGTGTTTTGATTACCAGAAGTCCTCACAGGTAAAACAAGGAAAATAGGGAGAAGTGGGGTGGCAGGTGCGGTTAAGGGCCAGTATCCAAAGTGTCGCTGGTTCGAATCCTGAGCCGGCAAGGTGGGAGGAATCTCGCCATTTGCCCTCCATTGAGCAAGGGTTACAACCCCAACAACTGCTCCCGGGCGCGTGTTGACGGGATTAAGACAGTCCCCCTCACCTCTCTGATTCACAGGGGGTTGCAAATGCGGAAAACGCATTTCAGTTGAATGCATTCAGTCTTAACAACTGACCAGGTCTCTGCCTTTCCCTTCCAGTCCCCAAAAAGAAAAAGGGTATTTTAGGCTGAGGGGTTGAGTGGTTAGGGTTAGAATTTGGATTAGAGTTAGGTTTAGAGTTAGACAGTTGGGTTAGGTTTAGGGTTTGGGGTTAAGGTTAGGGTTAGGTTAAGAGTTAAGGTTAGAGGTTAAGGAAAATAGGATTTTGAATGGGAATAAATTGTTTGGTCCCCACAAGGATAGTACAACAAACATGTGTGTGTGTGTGTTTGAAAACAATCACTATCCTTCCAGTCAACTTTAGAGCATCTATTGCAAACCTTCATCCTCTGCAAATCTTTGTTTAAGGTACTGCTCACACACCCATCTCCAGCTTCCCTCTCAATGTACTCCCCTCAAATGTTCCTCCGGGTCCAGACTGACAACCCTGTGGTTTCTATGTTCTCACCCTGGCCGTCTCAGCCACTGCCTGGGGTGACTTTCGAGTGGATGTTTGCCCTCGCTCCATGACTTGCAACAACAAGCTCCATGGACTTCTGTGTCACAGCAGGAGAGAATATTGGGTCTCTCTCTCTCTCTCTCTCTCTCTCTCTCTCTCTCTCTCTCTCTCTCTCTCTCTCTCTCTCTCCTCTCTCTCTCTCTCTCTCTCTCTCTCTCTCCTCTCTTTTCCCCTTCTCTCTCTCTTCCAGTCTCAGACACTCATGAAAGCCAGTGCGCTTGAGGTGCTGGATTGGACTGCCGGCCAGAGTGGGTGAGAGAGTCTGTATTTCTCATCTCTCCTGGACTGTCCCCTGCCCGCCCTCCCTGCCATCTCGCTGGTCTCCCTCTCTGAGCAGAACAGTCAGTGGACCTCCATCACCCACTGTCAATGCCTTTGTGTTTAATTCAGAAAGGGACAGAGTGTATGAGCCTTGACAGAGGCAGTGAATAGAATGCCTTGCAAAAGTATTTCATCCCCCTTGGCGTTTTTCCAAGTGAAATGAAAAAAATTACTTGTTTTCAAAAAATTAAAAATAAAGAACGTTAAAAAAGTGGTATGTACATATGTGTACACACTTTCCTATGAAGCCCCTAAATAAAGATCTGGTGCAGTTACCTTCAGGAAGTCACATAATTAGGGTTAAATAAAGTCCACCTGTGTGCAATCTAAGTGTCACATGATCTGTCACATGATCTCAGTGTATATACACATGTTCTGAAAGGCCCCAGAGTCTGCAACACCACTGGAGCAACGGGCACCACCGAGAAGCTTCGGCACCATGAAGACCAAGGAGCTCTCCAAACAGGTCAGGAAAAGTTGGAGAAGTGCAGATCGGGTTGAAGAAATAAATATCAGAAACTTTGAACATCCACGGAGCACCATTAAATCCATTATTAAAAAATTGAAAGAATATGGCACCACAACAAACCTGCCAGCAGGGCCACCCCACCAAAACTCATGGGCCAGGCAAGGAGGGCATTAATCAGAGAGGCAACAAAGACCAAAGATAACCCCAAGGAGCTGCAAAGCTCCACAGTGGGAGATTGAAAGTATTCGGTCCATAGGACCACTTTAAGCCTTACACTCACAGAGCTGCGCTTTACGCAAGAGTGGCCAGAAAGAAGCCATTGCTTAAAAAGAAAAAAATAAGCAAAACACGTTTGGTGTTCATGAAAGGCATGTGGGAGACTCCCCAAACATAAGGGAAGAAGGTACTCTGTGGTCAGATGAGACTAAAATTGGCTTTTTGGCCAACAAGGCAAACGCTATGTCTGGCGCAAAACCCAACATTCTCATCACCCGAGAACACCATCCCAAACAGGAAGCATGGTGGTGGCAGCATCATGCTGTGGGGATGTTTTTCATCGGCAGGGACTGGGAAACTGGTCAGGAATTGGAAGGAATGATGGATGGCGCTACAATACAGGGGAAATTCTTGAGGGAAACTTGTTTCAGTCTTCCCAGAGATTTGAGACTGGGACGGAGGTTCACCTTCCAGCAGGACAATGACGCTAAGCATACTGCTAAAAGCAACACTCAAGTGGTTTGCAAAACATTTTAATGTCTCTGGATTGGCCTAGATAAAGCCCAGACCTCAACCTGATTTCACATTGTATTCATGTTTGTTAGACAACTCAACCGAATGTAAATCAAAACTAGACGTCTGTGCCCAGTGCTTATTATCTGCAACATCCACTCTACTAACAAATAAAAATAAGTATGTTGACTATTTCTACTTTTGTTATCTCTTGAAATTGCCCATGCTCCCATTCTGATTTAGAATCAGAGACATGTTCTAATCAGAAAGTGGGTCTCAAGTCATCTTCTCTGACTCTTTTTTCTCTCCCATGTAAAACCCTTACATCTGGACTCAGGCTGAAATGGGACAGAGGGAAGTAGAGAGCTGCAGACAGGAAGGACTGGATGTTGGTGTTATTGTGGAGCAGAGGATTGGGTGAGAAGAGGAGACAGGGCTCGTGACTGGAAGTCTCCAGTGTCTGTCATGGCCATGCTCAGACATGGATGATCAGGATTAGACTTCCAGAACAATACAGAAAATAACAATATATATATCAACTGGCCCTTATTACACATGCAGCAGATATGAAAGTGTAGTACATCCAATGAGTGGGCATTAATAACAAGTTCCTGAAGAATAAGTATTAGTGAAAGAAGTTCCCAATGAAAGCCCTGATTACTCACGCTGACTGTTTCTGGAGATCTGTAGCAGTCATATGGATCTCTGTAATTGCTCCAGGAGCTGGAGATATTGAATATTTATAAAACAAATAATGTGGTGTGTGTGTGTGTGTGCTGCGTTTGTGTGTGGCTCCGCGTGCAGCAAGCGCTCTTTCATTAAACTGCGTCTCTCCTGCTCCCTGGCTGGCTGCGATCCAAGGGGTTTCAGGCAAAGATCAGCCCACGACTGAGAGTGTGGTGGTGGAAGGGACGGGGAAGGTGGAGGTAACAGATGGATTTATTAGGCACAATTAACATCAACCCAATAAAGGCTCTCCAGGATATCAAAGGCCTTAAGCAAAGTAAGCGGACGCTCAGTTTCATTAGCAGGGTCTGGGTCTGTGTTGGAGGGGGAGAGTGAGGTGACACCCATCAGAGCCTGTGGCATCTCTAATAGGCCTGGCCTGAAAGCACCAACTCTCTCTCTCTCTCTCTCTCTCTCTCTCTCTCGCTCTCTCTCTCTCTCTCTCTCTCTCTCTCTCTCTCGCTCTCTCTCTCTCTCTCTCTCTCTCTCTCTCTCTCCCTCTCTCTCTCGCTCTCTCTCTCTCTCTCTCTCTCTCTCTCGCTCTCTCTCTCTCTCTCTCATTCTCTCTCTCTCTCTCTCTCTCTCTCTCTCTCGCTATCTCTCTCATGGGAAACGTATGTTAAATTAAAGCAAGTGGAGTAGATAGTAAACAAAAGTGAAATAAACAATAAATAGTAAACAGTAAATATTACACTCAGAAGTTCCAAAAAGAATAAAGACATTTAAAATGTCATATTCTGTATAGGCATTATATATATATATATATATATATATATATATATATATATATATATATATATATATATATATATAGATATATATACTGTTGTAACAATGTGCAAATAGTTTAAAGTACAAATTCGTGCTTGTTCTTCACTGGTTGCCCTTTTCTTGTGGCAACAGGTCACAAATCTTGCAGCTGTGATGCGGCACACTGTGGTTTTTCACCCAGTAGATAAGGGAGTTTAACAAAAATTGGGTTTGTTTCCGAATTCTTTGTAGATCGCTGTAATCTGGAGGGAAATATGTGTCTCTAATATGGTCATACATTTGGCAGGAGGTGGGAAGTTCGAAGCCGTTTCCACCTCATTTTGTGGGCAGTGTCACATAGCTCTGTCTTCTCTTGAGAGCTGGGGGTCAGCCTACGTGCCGGCCTTTCTCAATAGAAGGCTAGTGCTCACTGAGAGGTCTGTACATAGTCAAAGCTTTCCTTAAGTTTTGGTCAGTCACAATGTGGTCAGGTATTCTCGCCACTGTGTACTTCTCTGTTTAGGGCCAAATAGCATTCTAGTTTGCTCTGTTTTTTGTTTGTTCTTTCCTAATGTGTCAGTAATTCTTTTTGTTTCAGATTTAGTTGGTCTCTAATTGTTTGTTATTGTTGTTGTCCTGGGGCTCTGTGGGGTCTGTTTGTGTTTG
Source organism: Coregonus clupeaformis (assembly GCF_020615455.1). NCBI lineage: Eukaryota > Metazoa > Chordata > Actinopteri > Salmoniformes > Salmonidae > Coregonus > Coregonus clupeaformis. Next base: position 10,692 of record NW_025539203.1, read on the forward strand.
GTGAACAGGAGCCCCAGGACCAGCTACTTATGGGGACTCTTCTCCAAGTTCATCTCTCTGTAGGTGATGGCTTTGTTATGGAAGGTTTGGGAATCGCTTCCTTTTAAGTGGTTATAGAATTTAACGGCTCTTTTTTCTGGATTTGATAATTAGCGGGTATTGGCCTCAATTCTGCTCTGCATGGGCATTATTTGGTGTTTTTACGTTGTACACAGAGGATGTTTTTGCAGAATTCTCGGGCATGCAGAGTCTGGAATTTGGTGTTTGTCCCATTTTGTGAATTCTTGGTTGGTGAGCGGACCCCAGACCTCCCACAACCAAGCAATGGGTTCTATAACTGATTCAAGTATTTTTTGCCAGATCCCTAATTGGTATGTCAAATTTTATGTTCCTTTTAATGGCATAGAAGGCCCTTCTTGCCCTTGTCTCTCAGATCAAGTTCACAGCTTTGTGGAGTTACCTGGGTGGCGCTGATGTTTTAGGCCGAGGTATGTATAGTTTTTGTATTCATCGAGGTTGTATGTAATTGTTGTAGGTAAGTATTGTATTCGGCTGAGCCCGGTGAAGAACGAGGCTAGTTAACCAACTACCTGGACTAGCTAGCGGGTAGCTCACTGGTAACTATAGCAACTGTGGATAGTTGTTTCACGCTTGAGAGTACCTGTAATTACGCCAGCTAGCTGCCTACCATTCAGCTGCTTTTTCTAACCTCATTGTCTGGAAGTGTTAACGTTTAGGTAGTTAGTAGCTACTGTGCTCGAAATGCTTAGCTAGCTTGTTTGCTTACCTGGATACTACTAAAAACAATAGCTGGAACGACCTAGTGAACAGAAGCGCGAACTAGCTGAGCTCGATTCAGTGGCTGGCTTTGCACTTGGCTAGCAAACAGTAGCTGCTAGGGTGTTATAACCTACATTTGTGTGTTTTGTTTTACATACTGGAAATCAGAGTCGCTCAAGGAATTCTTGGGACATGGGGTGACTAGTTATCAGTAGCTTCTGGGTCTCGGTGTTGTGTCAGTGAGGAGTGTGTTTTTTTAGTTGGCAGAAAGTAATGGCTAGCTAGTATGCTAACGATTCTAGCTAACTAACTGCTGAATAAGTTGACGATGGAGCTTCTGCCGGGACTAACTCACAACGTTAGACACGGACACGAATGATCTGGTTTACGGGTTGACACACTGGTGGTTTGTTGTGGCTTAGTATTGTGCTAAAACCGTGTTGTTGAGGCTGGCATGCTAGTTGGCTGTATGCGCATTCGTGCCCTGACTTCGATTTTCAATGAAGAATATGTAATTAAGTTAGCTAGCTGAATAAACTAGTTAGTCTAGTCGTAGGGAAAACATTGAACTGTTGTAGTTTACAACATTTTACATTTACATTTTAGTCATTTAGCAGACGCTTCATCCAGAGCGACTTACAGTTAGTGAGGCTTTTTTTTTTCTTCCATACTATAATTCCAATATAATGGTGAACTTAAATTAGAATATTTGCTGACCAGGATACAGGGATACTCATGAGCGGATATAAAGATGCAGGTAAACATTGATCCCGAATAAATTATCTGGCATTGTAAGTACGTATGTGAGATTTAACACGCTTAAATCCTTTGATGCTAGATATCTGGCTATAGGCCCACCAACAAGCCCAAATAACCACTCCTTCCTTTCGTTTTTGGTTTAAGTAATCTTTCCCTATGTGTAACTATACCAAACATAACATATCATACTAATTTGAGCATCCGTGTTTTTTCCGCTTACCATGTTACGCTCAATCTAAGTGACCAGGCTGAAATAAAAAGTAGCCTGATAAGATTCACATCAGCAAGGGCTTGAGAATTTACCATGTTTTCAATCAGTTAGCTACCTGTTGAGAAAACATAATAACTAGCTCCCACTCAAAATGTAAATACATTATGGTAGTTTGTTTGGAGCCCCACCTACCTGCTCGAACAGGCGAGGAAGCTGGCTGATGATGCTAGCTAGCCGACTGATGCTAGCCCGAATGAAAATCGTTGAACCCACGATCAGAAAGCAGTGGGGAAAATTATTTAGTCAGCCACCAATTGTGCATGTTCTCCGACTTAAAAAGATGAGACAGCTGTAATTTTCATCATGGGTACACGCCAACTAATGACATAAATTGAGGAAAACTCCAGAAAATCAACATTGAAGGATTTTTAATATATTTGATTTGAAATTATGGTGAAAATAAGTATTTATAATAACAAGATTTCTGGCTCTCACAGACCTGTAAAATTTTTCCTTTAAGAGGGTCCTCTGTCCTCCACTGCGTTACTCTGTATTAATGGCACCTGTTTGAACTTGTTATCAGTATAAAAGACACCCATTCACAACCTCAAACAGTCACACTATAAAACTCCACATGGGCCAAGACCAAAGACCCTGTCAGCTGGACACCAGAAATAAAATTGTAGACCTGGCACCAGGCTGGGAAGACTGAATCTGCACAGGTAAACAGCTTGCTCTGAAGAAATCAACTGTGGAGCAATTATTAGAAATGGAAGACATAAGCAAGACCACTGATAATCTCCCTCGATCTGGGGCTTCACGCAAGATCTCACTCCGTGGGGTGATAATGATCACAAGAACGGTGGAGCAAAAATCCAGAAACCACACGGGGACTCAGTGAATGACCTGCAGAGAGTGGGACCAAAGTAAATAAAAGCCTACCATCAGTAACACACTACGCGCCAGGCACTCTAAATCTCAAAGCAGACGTGTTCCCCTGCTTAAGCCAGTACATGTCCAGGCCCATCTGAAGTTTGTAGAGTGCATTTGGATGATCCAGAAGAGGATTGGGGGAGAATGTCATAAGGCTGATGAAACCAAAATAGAAAGGTTTTGGTAAAAAACTCAACCTGGTTTGTTTGGGACAAAGAATGCTGAGTTGCATCCAAAAGAACACACATACCTACTGTGAAGCATGGGGTGGGAATATCATGCTTTGGGTCTGTTTTTCTGCAAAGGGACCAGACGACTGATCCGCAGATAAAGGAAAGAATGAATGGGGCCATGTATCGTGAGTGAGGAAAAACCCCCCCCATCAGCAAGGGCATTGAGAAAGGGTTTTAGCATGAAATGACCAAACGCAACGGCGGAGTGGCTTCTAAGAAGCATTCTCTGCTGTCCTGAGGGCTAGCTAGTCTCGAGATCTCAACCCCATAGAAAATCTTTGAGGAGTTGAAAGTCGTGTTGCCCAGCGACAGCCCCAAAACATCACTGCTCTAGAGGAGATCTGCATGGAGGAATGGGCCAAAGGCTCAGCAACAGTGTGTGAAAACCTTGTGGAAGACTTACAGAAACGTTTGACCTGTGTCATTGCCAACAAAGGGTATATAACTAAGTATTGAGAAAACTTTTGTTATTGACCAAATACTTATTTTCCACCAATAATTTGCAAATAAATTATAAAATCCAAAAGTTTTGAAAAATGTATTTTGTATAGTTGACGGGTACCATGATGAAAATTACAGGCCCTCTCATCTTTTTAAGTGGCAGACCCCAGAAGCACCAAGGACTACTACTTTTT
>NW_025539204.1:0-14237 GCF_020615455.1 Coregonus clupeaformis
TATTTGTCACGAGTTGCAAAGCCAGAACCCAGAAGCAGACCAGGACAAGGTAGTTGAAACGAAGGTGAGTGTTTATTTACAATTCAAGAGTGATGCTGAATAATCCAGGGAACAGAGCGGGCGGCGTTGATTAGTTGTTGGGGGGTGCAGTGGTTGATCCCATCATGGGTCGGCAGCCGCCGACCACCAGGCAGAGGTTGGATGAAGGTTCCGGACGGGTGACTGCAGATGGAACAAAACGGAGGTAAGTAAACAACAAGGTGCAAAAAACAACAAAACTAACGCTAGGCTCTAAGACTGATACTCTGGTAAACCTACTGTTCATGGCTAACCCATCCGGCCAGGGAATGGATGTTAGGCCAGAGCCTAAGAAGGGTGATGATCAGGACCAGGTGTGCAGATTGCTGATGGGATGCAGGTGCGGAAATCAAGAGAGCTCCCCGAGTCGTTCCAGAACCTCGGGAAACTGGAGATCACGAGCAGAAAAACTAGTCCACAGACAGGACCCGACTCAGACTGCCGGGATCGCTACAGTACCACCTCCGACGAACGCCACCGGGCGGACTCCCGGAGCGCCAGGATGGAGGCGGTAGAAGTCACGGATGAGGTCAGCATCTAGGGATCTGTCGTCACGGAATCCAACTCCTCTCTTCAGGACCATACCTCCCAGTCCACGAGATACTGGAAGACCCCGGCCCCGCCGTCTGGAATCCATGATTCGTCGCACCGTGTAGGCAGGACCACCTCCGATCATCCGAGGAGGAGGAGGAGGAGGCGGAGGAGAGCAACAGAGGACTGAGGAAAACCGGCTTGAGGCAGGAGACATGAAAGGTGGGATGGACTCTGAGCGTCCTCGGTAGTTTGAGTCGAACTGCCACTGGATTGATCACCTTCTCCACCACAAACGGACCAATGAACTTCGGTAACAACTTCCCCTAGGGGAGCTCAGTCCGTAACGGAAGATCCCGTGGCCAACCAGAGCCCTATCTCCGATGGTATAGGTGGGAGCGGGGATCCGGCGACGATTCGCCTGGAGCTGATACCGGTCCGAAACTCTAAGGAGTGCCTTTCTGGCCCGATGCCAGGTCCGGTGTGCAACGACGAATATGGGCCTGAACAGAGGGCACTGAGAGCTCCTTCTCCTGAGAAGGGAACAAGGGAGGTTGGTAGCCATACAGGCACTGGAAGGGAGACATCCCAGTGGCAGATGTAGGGGGAGTATTGTGGGCATACTCAACCCAAGGCAACTGAGAGACCCAGGAGGTGGGGTTGGACGAGACCAGGCAGCGTAGCGTGGTTTCCATCTTCTGGTTGGCTCTCTCCGCCTGACCATTGGATTGGGGGTGAAAACCAGATGTGAGACTGACTGTAGCTCCAATGGCCAAACAGAAGGACTTCCAGACAGCAGAGGTAAACTGAGGGCCACGGTCGGAAACGATATCACTGGGCAACCGTGGACCCTGAAAACCTCCTAACCAGGATCTCGGACGTCTCCGAGGCAGAGGGAAGCTTGGCAATTGGCACAAAGTGGGCGAACTTGCTGAATCTGTCCACGATAGTCAGAACGACCGTGTTCCTCAGAAGCGGGCAACCCAGTGACGAAGTCCAGGGCCAGATGCGACCATGGTCGCCGGGAATAGGAAGGGGGTGAAGTAGTCCAGAGCTGGGCCGATTGGTACTCTTATTCTGCGCCACACTGGACAGGCAGCAACAAAACCCCAGTATCCTCGCCATGGCAGGCCACCAAAAACGTCTGCGAAGAAAACGCCATTGTCCGAGCCACGCCAGGGTGACAAGCCATCTTGCTGGCGTGGGACCATTTGAGGACAGCAGGACGAACCGACTCAGGCACAAACAACCGACCGGGTGGACCGTTACCGGGACCGGGCTGAGTCCGAAGGGCCGCCAGCACCTCCTCCTCAATCTTCCACATAACTGCTCCCACGACGCAGTTCCGGGGGAGAATTGTCTCGGTCTTGGACCCACTCTCCTCCGTCTTGGAGAACATCCGGGGACAAGGCGTCCGCCTTGCCGTTCTTAGATCCAGGTCGGAACGTCAGGGAAAACTTGAATCGTCCGAAAAACAACGCCCACCTGGCCTGGACGGGAGTTGAGACGTTTAGCCGATTGCACGTAAGCAAGATTCTTGTGGTCAGTCCAGACAATAAACGGTTGCTCCGCCCCCAACCAGTGGCGCCACTCCTCCAAGGCAAGTTTCACCGCGAGAAGCTCCCGGTTACCCACATCGTAATTCCTCTCCGCAGGCGAAAGGCGACGAGAGAGTAGTAGGCGCAGGGATGGAGTTACTGTCCGTGGAGCATCGCTGCGACAGGATGAGCGCCAACTCCCACATCAGACGCGTCCACTTCAACGACGTAACTGACGGGCCGTGTCCGGTTGAGAGAGAATCGGTGCGTTGGTGAATCGCCTCTTCAAATCCAGAAACGCTCGGTCCGCCTCCGGATTCCACTTGAAGGTCCTGATACTGGAAGTCAAGGCAGTTAACGGAGCGCCCACGGCTGTAATCCCGGATGAATCTGCGGTAGAAATTCGCAAACCCCAAAAAATCTCTGGAGCTGCAATCTCGTACCGGGCTGGGCCCATTCCAGAACCGGCTCTAACCTCTCCTGGTCCATCCCTAATCTCTCCCCCCTGGAGATGATGTACCCGAGAAAGGATGTCGTGTGGGCGGTGAAACTCGCACTTCTCGGCCTTCACGAACAGGCGATTCTCCAACAATACGCTGCAGAACCTGCCGGACATGCTGGACGTGGTCGGGAAGGTTCCTTCGAGAAGATCAGAATGTCATCCAGGTAAACAAACACAAAGAGACCGATCATATCTCTCAGGACGTCGTTCACCATACTCTGGAATACCGCTGAGCATTGGTCAGTCCAAACGGCATCACCTGATACTAGGCGACCCATCGGTGTATTGAAACCCGTCAACCACTCGTCCCCCTCTCTGATCCGGACCATGTGATACGCATTGCGTAGGTCTAGCTTGGTGAACACCGTAGCACCCCTGTAAGGAGTCGAAGGCAGAACTCATCAAGGGCAGGGGATACTTGTTCTTGACCGTGATGTCATTCAACCCCGATAATCAATGCACGGTCGAAGAGAGCCATCCTTCTTACCCACAAAGAAGAATCCTGCCCCCCAGGGGGTGATGACGAGGGACGAACGAGACCAGCAGCTAGGGACTCCTTGATGTAGGTCTCCCAAAGCCTCACGTTCAGGTCGGGAGATACTGTATAACCTTCCCTTGGGGTAGACAGCTCCAGGGAACAGGTTGATGGCACAATCATATGGTCGGTGGGGAGGGAGTGACAGAGCCTTCTGCTTACTGAACACTTCCCCCCAAATCGTGATATGTCTCGGGAACCAGGGGCAAATCTGGGGGTTTAGCCTCAATCACCTGACTGGGAACCGAATGGGGACAGGCAGTCTTGAGACAGTTAGCATGACAATCAAGGCTCCAACTCGTTACCTTGCCCGGTCACCCAATCGAACGTGGGATTGTGTTCCCTTCAGCCAGGGGTATCCAAGGACCAGAGGAACATGGGAAGACGGCAGAATGAAGAATGAAATCATCTCAGAATGATTCCCGACAACAGCATCTTAACCGGTTCAGTCCTCATCGTGATACGTGCCAGACTACTGCCGTCCAGAGTGGTAGCTTCAATGGCTTCCGGCAATTGCTCCTTGAAAGCCCCAGCTGTTCCACCAACTCGGCATCTAGAAAGCTTCCATCGGCACCTGAATCGATAAAGCGTTAATCGCTAAGCTCTGATTCCTGTTCATAAGGGTAGCCGGGAAACGGGGTCTGACAGAGGTATTGAGAGGTCGAAACTGGCTCGCTAAAAGTCCTCCCAACTTTAGCGAGCCGCGCAGTTTGACGACCCCGACTGGAACCTGAGAAGCTGATCGGGTTGGACGGAACCCATTGCTTCTCCCTCCTTCCGCTCTCGGACTCGATTATCCACCCGATAGACAAGGCTACCAAGCTGTCCAGGTCACTAGGCTCCGGATAGGAGATCAACTCATCCTTGAGCTGCTCCGACAGACCCTGGTAAAAGGCCGCTTGCAGAGACTCTCATTCCACCCACTCTCCACAGCCAACGTCTTGAACTCGATCACGGTCGGCCACGCTAGCAGTTCCTTGGGGCGAAAACAGGCGCCTAGCTGCGTCCCTCCCCTCGGACGGAATGGTCGAAGAGCTTCCTCATCTCGGCCGTGAACCCCTGGTATGAAGCCATGCAGGGATCCTGTCGTTCCCAAACGGCTGAAGCCCACTCCAGCGCCGACCACGCAGCAACCCTCAATCACAAAGGCTACCCTAGCCTTGTCTGTAGCATAAGAGTAGGGCTGTAGATCGAACACTAATCCACACTGCATAAGGAAGGAACGGCATCTTCCCAGCTCCCCCTCATATTTATCCGGGCCGGAACCTTGGGCTCACGGAAGGACACAGCTCCAGAAGCGGCAGGCGAGATGGGTGAAACCGGTAGTGGATCCTCCACCGAAACTGGCGTTGGTTCTGGACCTCCGTCAGACCGGTAGAAAGGTTCGAACTGACAACGCGATCTCCTGTAGTACCGTGCTATGATGGCCCAACATCTTCTCCTGCTGGGTAATGGCATGGCGAACAGAGTCCAGGTCCGCTGGGTTCATTACTTGCGGATCGTTCTGTCACGAGTTGCAAAGCCAGAACCCAGAAGCAGACCAGGACAAGGTAAGTTGAAACGAAGGTGAGTGTTTATTTACAATTCAAGAGTGATGCTGAATAATCCAGGGAACAGAGCGGGCGGCGTTGATTAGTTGTTGGGGGTGCAGTGGTTGATCCCATCATGGTCGGGCAGCGGTACCACCAGGCAGAGGTTGGATGAAGGTTCCGGACGGGTGACTGCAGATGGAACAAAACGGAGGTAAGTAAACAACAAGGTGCAAAAACAACAAAACTAACGCTAGGCTCTAAGACTGATACTCTGGTAAACCTACTGTTCATGGCTAACGATCCGCAGGGAATGGATGTTAGGCCAGAGCCTAAGAAGGGTGATGATCAGGACCAGGTGTGCAGATTGCTGATGGGATGCAGGTAAAGCGGAAATCAAGAGAGCTCCCGGAGCGTTCCAGAACCTCGGGAAACTGGAGATCACGAGCAGAAAAAACTAGTCCACAGACAGGACCCGACTCAGACTGCCGGGATCGTTACAGTATTCAAGTCAGCGTAAAAATGGAGGAGACTTTGCTACAGTGCATCTGAGTCTACAAAGGTAAGAAAAACAATCTAGTCTGGTATTTTCAATTATCCTTAAAAGTCACACACACAAGAACAGGGATGGCGATCCCTCCTCTTGGAGAGCTATTGTGTGCAGGCCTTTTGCTCCAACCATGCACTAACACACCTGATTCTACTGATCAGCTGCTCACACCGCTCTAATTTGAATTGCGAACATGGTTTAACAACGTCCCTCCTCCCACCCCTCCCCAATTTGCCGGCTACGCACTGATATCATAGGGTCTGTTTCAACGTGGGGTCATATAGTAATGATTACTCATTCAAGGGTTTTCCCTTTATTTTTACTATTTTCTACATTGTAGAATAATAGTGAAGACATCAAAACTATGAAATAACACATATGGAATCATGCTAGTAACCAAAAAGTGTCAAACAAATCTAAATATATTTTAGATTCTTCAAAATAGCCACCCTTTGACTTGATGACAGCTTTGCACACTCTTGGCATTCTCTCAACCAGCTTCATGACGAATGCTTTTCCAACAGTCTTGAAGGAGTTCCCACTTATTGGCTGCTTTTCCTTCACTCTGCATCCCACTCATCCCAAACCATCTCAATTGGGTTGAGGTCGGGTGATTGTTGAGGCCAGGTCATCTGATGCAGCACTCCATCACTCTCCTTGGTCAAATAGGCCTTACACAGCCTGAAGGTGTGTTTTCGGTTATTGTCCTGTTGAAAACAAATGATAGTCCCACAAAGTGCAAAACCAGATGGGATGGCGTATCACTGCTGAATGCTGTGGTAGCCATGCTGGTTAAGTGTGCCTTGAATTCTAAATAAATCACTGACAGTGTCACCAGCAAAGCACCCCCACACCATCACACCTCCTCCTCCATGCTTCACGTGGGAACCACACATGCGGGAGATCATCCGTTCACCTACTCTGCGTCTCACAAAGACACCGGTTGGAACCAAAAATCTCAAATTTGGACTCATCAGACCAAAGGACAGATTTCCACCGGTCTAATGTTCATTGCTTCGTGTTTCTTGGCCCAAGAAAATCTCTTATATTATTGGTGCCCTTTAGTAGTGGTTTCTTTGCAGCAATTAGACTATGAAGGCCTGACTGGGTCTCCTCTGAACAGTTGATGTTGAGATGTGTCTGTTACTTGAACTCTGTGAAGCATTTATTTGGCTGCAATCTGAAGTGCAGTTAACTCTAAAGAATGTATCCTCTGCAGCAGAGGTAACTCTGGGTCTTCCTTTCCTGTGGCGGTCCTCATGAGAGCCAGTTTCATCATAGCGCTTGATGGTTTTTGCGACTGCACTTCAAGAAACTTTCAAAGTTCTTGAAATGTTCCGTATTGACTGACCTTCATGTCTTAAAGTAATGATGGACTGTAATTTCTCTTTGCTTATTTGAGCTGTTCTTGCCATAATACTTGGTATTTGACCAAATAGGGCTATCTTCTGTATACCACCCCTATCTTGTCACAACACAACTGATTGTCTCAAACGCATTAAGAAGGAAAGAAATTCCACAAATGAACTTTTAAGAAGGCACACCTGTTAATTGAAATGCATTCCAGGTGATTTCTACCTCATGAAGCTGGTTGAGAGAATGCCAATAGTGTGCAAAGCTTTTGTCAAGGCAAAGGGTGGCTACTTTGAAGAATCTCAAATATAACATATATTTTGATTTGTTAAAAAAAAAATGGTTACTACATGATTCCATATGTGTTATTTCATAGTTCTGATGTCATCACTATTATTCTACAATGTAGGTACTGTATATATATATATATATATATATATATATATATATATATATATATATATATATATATATATATATAGAGAGAGAGAGAGTTTTTTTCTGTCTTAAACAGGTTCAGAAATGGATTAGCGGAGTCTGGTGTTAGAGCAGGGCTGGAGCAAAGCCTGCATTCCCAGTGGTTCTCCAGTAGGAGCTGCACAAAGTTGGGATGTTTTGGTTTGGTTCCTCTACTCGCCACTAGAGGGCAGGGCACAGCCTGTATAGGACAGCTAAACTCATCACATCACTTCAAGGCACAATCTGTGAGATTACCCATCCACCAGTAATGAAATGTTCTGGGATGAAGTTTCCCCCTGCGTACAGATCTAGGGATCAGCTTCCCCTCCCCAATCCTAACCTTAACCATTAGTGGGAAAAATTCAAAAACTGACCCAAGATCTGCATTAAAGGGCAACTATACCTAATGAAATAGCCTACCCTTTCTCATACGTTGTCATAACCAAAATGACATATGTTCCATTGTTTGTGGTCTCTAAATGGATAGGAAGACTATAGGGATGCATCTTAATTTCCATCTAATACATGATACCGGCCCACAAGGATTGGAAATTGATATCACTTAAACCATGAAATCTACACTCCATTATCGCAAGTGGATCCTGTAGCTGTCACCAACATTCCATCTCGTTTGTGGGATTGTTTTGGGATCCAGGGGCCAGTTTATCAGAAATGTTAATCCAGATCAAAATGATCCTGTGTTGTATAGAATTATGTTTCCCTCTTCAGATTTGAAATTTTAAGGCAATGCCAAACCAAATCTCTTACAATAATCACACTAAATGTCACAATCAAGATCATGCTTATATTAATGATCACATGACATTTGGAAGGAATATTGTCTTTCAGTTAACATAAAGAGAGAACATCCCACTGGGCACAGACGCGTCAGTTCGACGCTGTCTATTCCACGTTGGTTCAACGTAATTTCATTGAAATGACGTGAAGACAGCGTTGATTCAACCATTGTGTGCCCAGTGGGAGGTGGCTCAATTAAATATTCTAGAAAGACTGGCAATCCAGTCTGGCAATTTCAATTTTCCTTAAAAGTAAGTATGTCTGGAGTAGGCCAAAGGAAGGTCATGGTAGAACACTTTGACTCTAGGCAGCAAAACTATACAGAGAACACATCTTGATACCAGGTATAAACAGCAGAACTTCTTCTGTCTTCAGTAATCATATTTTCCTTTATTTGCTTTTTGCTGCATCAAACCCTGTTGAATTACAAAGATGATTATTAATTGACAAATTGGACAACTCTTCATAGAACGACAATCTCTTGAATTGGAACTTTTAAGGGATTGACTCAAGTGGTGAACAGTCTATGTAACTAATTAAATCCATGTTCGTCAAAGGTCGCCTATATTTGTCCTGTTTCACTGCATGTACACGTGTGAAATGGAAGTGTGCTTTTGCATAGCCCAACTCCTGAGACAGCCAGGGATCAGCAGTTATTGAAGGTTGGGTTAGATCGAAAGATTTTCTTCCACCTGGTCAGCTCGGGGATTGCAAACTAGTAACCTTTCAGTTACTGGCCCAACGCTCTAACCGCTAGGCTACCTGCCACCCAGTGTCCTATGTTTGTTAGCAGCAAGTGGAGCTACAGCGCAAAGCCCTTGTTAGAAAAGTATGTCTTGAATGACAAAAAATGCTTCAAAATCAACACTGTTATAAGTCACACATTGGTTGTATATTGTAGTAGACTTTCTGCATGCTTTCTCTTGTCTCCATGTCACCACTGTATATATTTCTTTATTAACTTTAGCATATACTCCTCTCCCTCTTTTCACATAATCTTTATACTTCCACTGGCTGTTGTCACTCTTTTCCTTCTTCTTTCCATCCCTCTCTCAGACTTTCTGACTCCTGCATGCCTTCTCTCTTTCTTATTCCACATCACATCCTTCTACCTCTCTCTCTCTCTCTCTCTCTCTCTCTCTCTCTCTCTCTCTCTCTCTCTCTCTCTCTCTCTCTCTCTCTCTCTCTCTCTCTCTCTCTCTCTCTCTCTCTCTCTCTCTTTCTCTGTTCTCTCCTTCCTCACTCACAGGCTACTTCTAGAAGCTCTACTATCTCATCTCCTTGCCTCGTCCTCGTCCTGCGCTCCTTGGGGGTGGCTCCGTCGGGGGTGCAGGGCCTTCAGGGTCTTGGAGGCGGTGAGCGTCCACTGCTCCAGCTCGTTGAAGATGCGGGTAGATCCAGAGCTTTAGCGCAAACGGGCTGCCGTTCACCGGACTATCTATCTACTCACGAGAGGGGGTAGGGAGGAAAGAATGTAGAAGAAGAGGAAGGAGGGGAGAGAGAGGGGGGATAAAGAGAGAGGGGAGGGAGGGACAGACATACAGAGTGAGAGCAGACAGAGAGAGAGAGAGAGAGAGAGAGAGAGAGAGAGAGAGAATGGGATATGAAAGTAAGATGTGTTAGGACAGTGTTTCCCAATCTGTTCCCCGAGATCCCCGAGGGTTTAATATTTTTGTTCTAGCACTAGCACACCCAGATTCAACTGGTGGCCTAATCAACCCTGGTCAACCCCAGAATGTGTGCCCCCAGGAATAGATTAGGAAACACTGTGCTAGGCCATATAGTGGTGTCTGAAATTATTGACACCCTTGATAAAGATGAGCAAACATGATTTTGTATAAAATAAATAATTCAAATACTGAGCTATATTGTATCCTCCAAAAAATTGGGAAATTACATTATTTTATAATAATACAATTGCTCAGAGAAAGAGATTTTGTTTAATGAGTAATATTTTTTTCTAAAATGTTTTATGAGTTGGAGAACACATAGGGATCGTAGACCATTCCTCATTGATATCCTTCGTCTGCGCTTATAAACTGCCCTCTTCTATTGAAACCACAGGTTTTCAATGGTATAGCAAGATGACACCCTTGACACCCTTGACACCCTTGATAAAGATGAGCAAACATGACTGTATAAAATAAATAATTCAAATACTGAGCTATATTGTATCCTCCAAAAAATTGGGAAATTACATTATTTTTTTATAATAATACAATTGCTCAGAGAAAGAGATTTTGTTTAATGAGTAATATTTTTTCTAAAATGTTTTATGAGTTGGAAAGAATACATAGGGATCGGTAGACCATTCCTCATCGATATCCTTCGTCTGCGCTTATAAACTGCCCTCTTCTATTGAAACCACAGGTTTTCAATGGTATAGCAAGATGGCGACAGCAGACATGGCAGCTCTGCTTCTAGCTCCTATAACTAGAACTTTGCAGTATTTCGTTTTTTGTGTGTGTTATTGCTTACATTATTAGCCCAGAACGTTTTTTGTGTTATTACATACAGCCAGAAATAACTTTTGGATATCAGAGCAGCGGTAACTCACCGGCATTGTGACCAGGAATACGACTTTCCCGAATTGGATCCTTTGTTCGTACCCCCAGGGCAATTAAACTTATCCCAGAGGCTGCTCCAAGAGGTATTCGGAGTGGACTAATGTTCAGTCTCTGGACAATAAAGTAGACGAGCTCAGGGCGAGGATCTCCTTCCAGAGAGACATCAAGGACTGTAACATATCTGTTTCACAGAATCATGGCTCTCTCGGGATATACTGTCCCTATCCACACAGCCAGCTGGGTTCTCAGTACATTGCGCAGACAGGAATAAAGAACTCTCCGGGTAGAAGAACGGCGTGGTGTATGTTTCATGATTAACTACTCATGGTGTGATTGTAATAACACACAGAAACTCAAGTCCTTTTGTTCACCCAACCCTAGAATACCTCACAATCAAATGCCGACAATGTTACTCCCAAGAGAATTCTCTTCAGTTATAGTCACAGGCGGTATATTCCCCCCAAGCGAGTAACGGCGACCTCAAGGAACTACATTGAACTTATGGAAACTGGAAACCACATATCCTGAGGCCGATTTATTGTAGTGGGGATTTTAACAAAGCAAATTTGAGGAAAACGCTATCGGAGTTATAACAAAACGTAGTAATCTATAAAAAGACACTGCTACTTCCCTCTGGAATGCCTAAAGGCCCCCGCCCCCTTAAATCAGATACGATCCATCTTTTGCTCCTGCCTTCCTATAGGCAGAAACTCAAACAGGAAGTACCCATGCATAAGGTTATTAACGCTGGTCTGACCAATCGGAATCCATGCTTACTGGCGCCGATAAAGATGGAGGCTATGAGACTAGCTCTTAGGAAACTTGCGGATTGTGAAGAGAAAAAAGATGATCTAATGATTTTGTAGTTGCCCACTGACAAAGACATGATCAGCTCTATACTTTTAATGGTAGGTTTATTTGAACAGTGAGAGACAGAATAACAACAAAATAATCCAGAAAAACGCATGTAAAAAATGTTATAAATTGATTTGCATTTTAAATGAGGGAAATAAGTATTTGACCCCCTCTCAATCAGAAAGATTGGCAGTATATTATATTAGGGAGCGAGATTAGGAGCACACTCTGAAGGAGTGTCTAATCTCAGCTTGTTACCTGTATAAAAGATACCTGTCCACAGAAGCAATCAATCAATCAGATTCCAAACTCTCCATTATGGCCAAGACCAAAGAGCTCTCCAAGGATGTCAGGGACAAGATTGTAGACTCACACAAGGCTGGAATGGGCGATAAGACCATCGCCAAGCAGCTTGGTGGAGAAGGTGACAACAGTTGGTGCGATTATTCGCAAATGGAAGAAACACAAAATATGTAATCCCCTGGCCTGGGGGCTCCATGCAAGATCTCACCTGGGGAAGATTATGAGAACGGTGAGGAATCAGCCCAGGAACTACACGAGGATCTTTGGTAATCATCTTAAGGCAGCTGGGACCATAGTCAGCAAGAAAACAATTGGTGCAACACATTACGCCGTGAAGGACTGAAATCCTAGTGCCCGCAAGGTCCCCCCTGCTCAAGAAAAGCACATATAATGCCATCTGAAGTTTGCCAATGAACATCTGAAATGATTCAGAGGAGACTGGGTAAAAGTGTTGTGGTAGATGAGACCAAAATCTAGCTTTTGGCATCAACTCAACTCACGTGTTTGGAGGAGGAGGAATGCTGCCATGACCCCAAGAAACACCATCCCCACCGTCAAACATGGAGGTGTGGGAAAATTTGGGGGGTGTTTTTCTGCTAAGGGGACAGGGACAACTTCACCGCATCAAAAGGACGATGGATAGGGGGTAAAGCCAAATTTGGGTGAGTAAACTCCCTTCCTCACTAGGGATTGGAAAATGGGTGTGGGATGGGTATTCAGCATGACAATGACCAAAACACACGGCCAAGGCAACAAAGGAGTGGGCTAAGAAGAAGACATTAAGGCTGGAGTGAAAGATTAATACATAGAAAATCTGTGGAGGGAGTGAATGTTGAGTTGAAACACTCGAAACAATGACTGGAGAAGATTTGCAAAGAGGAGTGGGACAAAAATCCCTCCTTAGATATGTGCAAACCTGGTGGCCAACTACAAGAAACGCCCTGACCTCTGTGATTGACAACAAGGGTTTTGCCACTAAGTAATAAGTATGCTTTTGCAGGAGTGGTAAATAGTTATTTTATTAAAATGCAAATAATTTATAACATTAATGTTTTTGGATTTTGTTTATTGTTTCACTGTTCAAATAAAACTCTACCATTAAAATTATAGACGGATCATTTCTTTGTCAGTGGGCAAACGTGATTAAATCAGCAGGGACTCAAATACTTTTTTCCTCACTGTATTATTTTCTAATATATAGAAAGGGTTTTGATCATTGCATACAGCCAGGAAAAAATTGGATATCAGAGGGTGGTAACTCACCAGAACTACCAGAACGACCAGGAATACAATTTTCCTGAAGCAGATCCTTTGTTTGCTCTCCCAGGGCGATTAAACTGATTCAGTAGTTTCACCCAAAACATCGGCGGAGGAGATGGCACTCGGAGTGGCCTGCTGGTTCGACGAGGAGGGGAACACACCACCCAATATATGTAATGTTAGTTTTGGATAACAAAGTGATGAGCTAGGAAGGATTTCTTAGAGAGACATCAGGGCTCAGTAAAATACTTTGTTTCACGGAAACATGGTCGATATCTGTCAAAATCGGTCATGGATGGGTTCGGTTATCGCGTATGACAGAAATAAATATATATGGAAGTAGAAGGGCGGAGGGGGTATGATTAAAAAATTAGGTGTAATTGTGAGTTAATGCAGGAACTCAAGTTATTTTTGTTACCCGACCTAGAATACCTCAAATCAAATGCAGACGTATTATCTCCCAAGATAATTTTTCTAGTTATAGTAGGGCGGGTATGATCCCCCCTTATCATTAAGCTCGGGGCCCTGGGTCTGAACCCCGCCCTGTGCAACTGGGTCCTGGACTTTGCTGATGGACCGCCTCCAGGTGGTGAAGGTAGGAAACAACACCTCCACTTTGCTATTTTACTGTATTTTAGTCAATGCCACTCAGACATTGCTCGTCTTAATATTTACAGTGGGGGGAAAAAAGTATTTAGTAGCCACACCAATTGTGTAAGTTTCCCACTTAAAAAGATGAGAGGCCTCCGTAATTTTCATCATAGGTAACGACTAACTATGACAGATAAAAATGTGAAAAAAATATCCAGAAAATCACATTGTAGGATTTTTAATGAATTTATTTGAAAATTATGGAGGATAATAAGTATTTGGTAATAACAAAAGTTTCTCAATACTTTGTTATATACCCTTTTTGTTGGCAATGACACAGGTAAACGTTTTCGAATTTACAAGGTTTTCACACACTGTTGCTGGTATTTTGGCCCATTCCTCCATGCTGATCTCCTCTAGAGCAGTGATGTTTTGGGGGCTGTTCGCTGAGAAATACGGACTTTCAACTCCCGCCAAAGATTTTCTATGGGGGTTGAGATCTGGAGACTGGCTAGGCTTACTCGAGGACCTTGAAAAGATGTTGCCCGGGCGGTGTGTTGGGATCATTGTATGCTGAAAGACCCAGCCACGTTTCGTCTTCTGCTAATGCCCCTGCTGATGGAAGGAGGTTTTCACTCAAAATTAGAGACATGGCCCCATTCATTCTCCTTAACGGATAGTACTGGTCCCTTTGCAGAAAAAACAGTTCCAAAGCATGATGTTTCCACCCCCATGCTTCACAGTAAGGTGTTTTTTGGATGAACTAGATTTTTGTCCTCCAAACACGA
>NW_025539205.1:0-14232 GCF_020615455.1 Coregonus clupeaformis
TTGCAAACGCCCAGGGTTGTGGGTTCAATTCCCACGGGGGGCCAGTATGAAAAAATAAAATAATGTATGCACTCACTAACTGTAAGTCGCTCTGGATAAGAGCGTCTGCTAAATGACTAAATTTTTCTTAAAAATGTACAGTGGGGGAAAAAAAGTATTTAGTCAGCCACCAATTGTGCAAGTTCTCCTACTTAAAAAGATGAGAGGAGCCTGTAGTTTTCATCATAGGTACACGTCAACTATGACAGACAAAATGAGAAAAAAAATCCAGAAAATCACATTGTAGGATTTTTATGAATTTATTTGCAAATTATGGTGGAAAATAAGTATTTGGTCGATAACAAAAAGTTTCTCAATATTTTGTTATATACCCTTTGTTGGCAATGACACCAGGTCAAACGTTTTCTGTAAGTCTTCACAAGGTTTTCACACACTGTTGCTGGTATTGTTTTGGCCCATTCCTTCCCATGCAGATCTCCTCTAGAGCAGTGATGTTTTGGGGCTGTCAGCTGCCAGCAACACGGACCTTCAACTCCCTCCAAAGATTTTCTATGGGTTGAGATCTGGAGACTGGCTAGGCCACTCCAGGACCTTGAAATGCTTCTTACGAAGCCACGGGCGGTTGTGTTTGGGATCATTGTCATGCTGAAAGACCCAGCCATGTTTCATCTTCAATGCCCTTGCTGATGGAAGGAGGTTTTACGCTCAAAATCTCAACGATACATGGCCCCATTCATTCTTTCCTTTACACGGATCAGTCGTCCTGGTCCCTTTGCAGAAGAACAGCCCCAAAGCATGATGTTTCCACCCCCCATGCTTCATAGTAGGTATGGTGTTCTTTGGATGCAACTCAGCATTCTTTGTCCTCCAAACACGACGAGTTGAGTTTTACCAAAAAAGTTATATTTTGGTTTCATCTGACCATATGACATTCTCCCAATCCTCTTCTGGATCATCCAAATGCACTCTAGCAAAACTTCATTGGGCCTAGACATGTACTGGCTTAAGCAGGGGACACGTCTGGCACTGCAGGATTTAAGTCCCTGGCGGCGTAGTGTGTTACTGATGGTAGACTTTGTTACTTTGGTCCCAGCTCTCTGCAGGTCATTCACTAGGTCCCCCCTGTGTGGTTCTGGGATTTTTTTGCTCACCGTTCTTGTGATCATTTGGACCCCACAGGGTGAGATCTTTGCGTGGAGCCCAGATCGAGGGAGATTATCAGTGGTCTTGAATTACTTTCATTTCCTAATAATTGCTCCCACAGTTGATTTATTCAAACCAAGCTGCTTACCTATTGCAGATTCAGTCTTCCCAGCCTGGTGCAGGTCTACAATTTTGTTTCTGGTGTCCTTTGACAGCTCTTTGGTCTTGGCCATAGTGGAGTTTGGAGTATGACTGTTTGAGGTTGTGGACAGGTGTCTTTTATACTGATAACAAGTTCAAACAGGTGCCATTAATACAGGTAATTAGTGGAGGACAGAGGAGCCTCTTAAAGAAGAAGTTACAGGTCTGTGAGAGCCAGAAATCTTGCTTGTTTGTAGGTGACCAAATACTTATTTTCCACCATAATTTGCAAATAAATTCATTAAAAATCCTACAATGTGCTTTTCTGATTTCTTTCTCAATTTGTCTGTCATAGTTGACGTGTACTCTATGATGAAAATTACAGGCCTCTCTCATCTTTTTAAGTGGGAGAACTTGCACAATTGGTGGCTGACTAAATACTTTTTTCCCCCACTGTATGTGGCTGACAGACACATCAGATGGACCGATCAGGGACTGACTAGCCACATGTGGTGATACCCAGGGCTTAAGGTGTGTCTCGACGCTGCTGCAAACAACATGACACATGCACAAAAGCACGTGCACACACGCATACGCACACTATGACACATACATGTCCAAAGGCACAGTGAGTGAGGAAAGTCATTTCCCTCCACAGGGAATAAATAAAATGGGAAAATGGCGAGGCGGCACAAAAATAAAACGCAGATGCGCAAATGCATTCATGCAGAAAATCCCAGCCTTTAATCCAATCCCTCACGCTTTATTAAAACAGAGTGAGAGAGAGAGATAGAGACAGACAGGGGCCATGAAGAGACACACACTGACTCACACATGCAGACACACACATCACAACAAGAAGCTTTATCATAGGCTGTGGAAAGATCAGAACCAAGAAAGAGGTAGAGTCAGAGTATCTCTCTCAGTCTCACATAAAAACATACAGAGACACACCCAAACACACACACACACACACAAACATAGAGACACCCACACCACAATAGCATGCTTTATCAATTCTCGAAGATATGAAAAGAGATGCCAAGCAGAAAATAAACAATAGTAACTCAGACACAGACACAGCCTTTGCTGTGGTCTGAGCATCCACCCCCTCTAGTGACATCAGGTCAAATCAGACCAAGCCACTGTCCCCCTCCTCCCTCCCTCCCTCCCACTAAATTAAGAGAGGAGGAAGAGCTATCCCAACATGCATCTCATCCACAGTGTTAGTGGACCTGTCCCTGCCCCGGCAGACTCTACGCCTCTTTTAATTGGCTCTCAAAATATTTTGGGAGGCGCTGGTGTGACAGGTTAAAGGACACATTCATAGCCTGTTATACACTAAAAAAGTATTAGTAAGTTCATGGTATGTAAGGATCTTAAAATATCTAAGGTTAAAAAGATCATGCATTCAGTACTAGTTCACAGAGATTGATAAAATTCATAATTGTGTTAAAAGGTTAAAATCCGTCAAGTGTACAAAGGGTAAAAATTGTAAGAGGAATGTGTAAACGTTATACAGTGATCCCTCGCCACTTCGCGGTTCACTTATCGCGGATTCGCTATTTCGCGGATTTTCATAATGCATTTTATTTTTTTGGTGCATTGTGCTCTGCATTCTGATTCGCTAAAAACTCACTCCCGCTTCTTGTATCAAAACATGCTACTAGTTGTGCTATCATTTTGTCGTCTCGTGCAGTTATGTGTACGTACATAAAACAGCTTGGCAAATTTACATTGAGTTGGCCAAATTATCTTGTAATTTCGAACATCTCCTAATGAAATGGGACCCTTTGATGAGCCATTCGTTACAGTTCTCCAACGTAATCCGATGGTGGCATGTCGGTGTACAAGGATCTTTTTGCAAAGAAGAAAAAAGAGCGACAACAGCTGCCTATCACTATGTTCTTCTCCCCGAACAAACACACCTGCACCGCGGGCTTCAGAAGAGAGAGAACACTGCAGAGCGCAGTCAGGATGCAGCGGCCCAGTCTCGAAGAGCAGTGAAACGGCCTACACGTGAGTCACTGTATTTGTATACATGTAATAGTTGCTAATTGTAAAAAAAAAAGTTTTATATTTCGCGGATTTCACTTATCGCGGGTCATTTTCGGAACGTAACCCCCGCGATAAACGAGGGATTACTGTATTGACTACTTTATTTTGTGGTGCCTAATTTAAGGGTAAAAGTGTTAATCTGTGATCTACTAAATGCTCTTAATCTATGAGCCTGAGATCGATTGCTCTGGTCTCCACCCAACTTCCCAGGGAAATCGCAGTTCTTTTTCCTCATTATACCAAGAAGTTTTCAGTGAGGAAACATAACTGCATCACTCTACGTGATTATTTCTCCCCCTTTTCAGGTACGTTATTGATATAAAATTAGTTAATTTGAATGTACAACTTGCTAACATGTCAAGAGAGTTTAAGGTATGTTTTAGTAACATCTTGAGTAAGTTGGAGTTAAGTTGAAGAGAGTAATAGGTGCGTGTGTGAGTGAAACCTGCTCGGTTGCAGCGAAGAATAGCTTCGTACTGAGAGTAGCTGCCATTTTATGTTAATTGTGAATGAACATGTGCGCTGTTAATAATATATTTTGGGGTTATTTGTATAATGTGTTTAGAATACTTTGTTGACATGGTTGATAAATGTAGTTATGGGTTACTGAGCTAAAGCTACTTTGTGTTTGACAGTTATATTGAAACATTTGTATATGTTTTAGTGAATTACAGTTTATGCTGTTGTGACTTGAATAAGCTTTGTACCCTACAAAACTATCTAGTTCCTGTAGATCTGTTGTTCTGTAAAATGTGATATTTTTGTAAAAGGATTATACTAAAGTTTTCATTGAGGAAACATAACTGCATCACTCTCGTGATTATTTCTCCCCTTTTTCAGGGGCGTAACACTGGCTGGCTGGTGCTGCCGTCCTAGAGCGGGGCGATGGCCAAGCTGATCCTAATTAGGGGGGATTATGGTCTGGCTCCCTCAATAGAAGGATAGAGACAATGGTGGCTGGTAGTTTATGGGGCAGTGGTGAACAGTAGGGCTGGGAATTGCCAAGGACCTCACGATACAATATTAACATGATACTTAGGTGCTGATACGATATGTATTGCGATTCTATATGTATTGCAATTTGATACTGTGATTTTATTGCAATTTGATGTTCCAAACATATTGCTCACTATATATCTGCTGCAAAGGGACAAGAGAGAGCCACTAAAAATCTAGTTTTGAAGATAAAAGTGCTCAAAACATGTTGGCACATCATTTAAAACATTGAAAAATAATATGGAGAACAAGCTTTAGGATGAGAAATACCAGAGTTTTCAACATAGAGATCCTATTAAATTACATATTAAATTAGAGTATTCAAATTCCTAATTCTATGGTTTTCAACTTGACCATAGATGCAGTAAAGGAGTCAATGGAATGCAGACGTTGCATTGACCACATTCAACAAATCTGATCCAACAAAGTGGATATTCATCAAATCCGTCATGATTTATGAAGTGTAACAGGCCCACAATGTGCTTACTTAAGTCCGATTTGGATAAATGTGTCTGTTATCACTGCATACCATGTAGAAGTTGTCCCTTTTCAGGTTTAGAAGAAGTGACTGCTAAATGCTAACTCCCGTTCGTGTAAGCTTGTTAGCATACCTAGCATACAGAAATCGTTGATGGTAGTCAAAGTCGTTTCTAACTGTAATGCATTTGATTGGTAACGATGACATGAATATGTATTGGGGTTGACATCCATACAAACATTATACTCCAATTTCTACCTCAACATAGTGTGAAATACACATATAAACAATAGGCTAAATTATCCAGAGCGACTTGTAAGCGCATACACTTTTCTTTCTGGTCCCCCATGGGAATCGAATCCACAATCCTGGCGTTGCAAGCGCCACACTCTACCAACTAAGCCACATGGGATCAATGAGGAGGGCAATGAGGAGACTCAGGATCTTCCCCCACAGCCCTTTCCCACACAGCCCTTTCCCTCACAGCCCTTTCCCTCACAGCCATGGCAATTCCTTTGTTTTGGTTGAGTTCGATTAACCTCTTTACCGCATCTATATCGCAATGATGTCATAAAGGAGGGTGGGGTGACATGCTAGTTATCTTCACCTAGGTTACATGTTGGATGCCCTCTATGACATCATAGACCACTGTATGGCACAACATTCCTATCAAACATTCTTAACACCACAACTCACCTATCTCTGTACAGAGTAGTTGCTTTTTTAATTTTACTGATTGAGAGATGGCTTTGTACTCTTCCAGTATTAAATTGTTGGTGTATGTAATCTTGGCATTACACATTCTGGACGGCAAGGATTTTCGGGATAACCTGATGCCCCCCATGGGCATTTGGCAGTGGGCCAGCATGCCTCACATTGAACTGAACACCAACACCATCAACTTCCATCAACGACCCTGGACCACACAGAACACCAACGAGACCACTGGACACAGTTTGCACAAGTGCACCGGAGAGGCTTGTGTTATGGTCAGCTTGGAACCCACTGCTACCCAGGTAGCTACAAACAACACTAACCAACTCAGTGGCCTTGTCGTTAGCGTGTCCGCCCTGAGATTGGAAGGTCGGGTGGTTTATCCGCGGTCCAATCATACCAAAGACTCTAAAAACGGGACCTGGTGCCTCTCAGCTTGGGAAACATTATGGAGATGGATTGGGGGTAAGGCCCTGCGACAGACTTGTGTCCTATCCAGGGGGTGTACATCAAGCTGCCTCATGCTACAAAAACAGGAGATAGGCTCCTGCCCTATGGGCCATTGTGGCTTGGACAAGCCCACCACCACCCAGAGCAGAAACAGTATTGACCAGAAATACAGAGATGTTAGTGCTTTGCACCAGACAACCAGTGATTCTACGGCCAGCCGCAGAACGCGTCGCACCCGAGTAGCTGAGCTCAGGAGTAGGGAGAGAGCGGGAGCAAGTGAGCTTGTGTGGAAGAAGACCAACACCATCAACTTCCATCAACGACCCTGGACCACACAGAACACCAACGAGACCACTGGACACAGTCTGCACAAGTGCACCGGAGAGGCTTGTGTTATGGTCAGCTTGGAACCCACTGCTACCCAGGTAGCTACAAACAACACTAACCAACTCAGTGGCCTTGTCGTTAGCGTGTCCGCCCTGAGATTGGAAGGTCGGGTGGTTTATCCGCGGTCCAATCATACCAAAGACTCTAAAAACGGGACCTGGTGCCTCTCAGCTTGGGAAACATTATGGAGATGGATTGGGGGTAAGGCCCTGCGACAGACTTGTGTCCTATCCAGGGGGTGTACATCAAGCTGCCTCATGCTACAAAAACAGGAGATAGGCTCCTGCCCTATGGGCCATTGTGGCTTGGACAAGCCCATCACCACCCAGACCAGAAACAGTATTGACCAGAAATACAGAGATGTTAGTGCTTTGCACCAGACAACCAGTGATTCTACGGCCAGCCGCAGAACGCGTCGCCCCCGAGTAGCTGAGCTCAGGAGTAGGGAGAGAGCGGGAGCAAGTGAGCTTGTGTGGAAGAAGACCAACACCATCAACTTCCTTCAACGACCCTGGACCACACAGAACACCAACGAGACCACTGGACACAGTTTGCACAAGTGCACCGGAGAGGCTTGTGTTATGGTCAGCTTGGAACCCACTGCTACCCGGGTAGCTACAAACAACACTAACCAACTCAGTGGCCTTGTCGTTAGCGTGTCCTCCCTGAGATTGGAAGGTCGGGTGGTTTATCCGCGGTCCAATCATACCAAAGACTCTAAAAACGGGACCCGGTGCCTCTCAGCTTGGCACACATTAAGGAGATGGATTGGGGGTAAGGCCCTGCGACAGACTTGTGTCCTATCCAGGGGGTGTACATCAAGCTGCCTCATGCTACAAAAACAGGAGATAGGCTCCTGCCCTATGGGCCATTGTGGCTTGGACAAGCCCACCACCACCCAGACCAGAAACAGTATTGACCAGAAATACAGAGATGTTAGTGCTTTGCACCAGACAACCAGTGATTCTACGGCCAGCCTCAGAACGCTTCGCCCCCGAGTAGCTGAGCTCAGTAGTAGGGAGAGAGCGGGAGCAAGTGAGCTTGTGTGGAAGAAGATGGTGGAAGTGATTAATGGGGCAGAAGAGAGGAGGATAGAGGCTGCATGCTGCATGTTTCTGGCTCTCTGCTGCTGGTTGTACGGAATGGGCCTGCTGCTCACCATCAGTGTGAGAGGACTACTGCAGGTAATGTGATGTGAAAGAGAGATTAGGGGTATGAGGGGGTCTGAGAAAGGCTTTAAGAACAACAATAGAATAGGTCCAAATAGTGACATTTACCCTTTGTAGTTATATATATATTGCCTAAGCTGACATACAGTATTACTTACATGTCACTGTAAAGACTTAAGAAATCACTGCATTGTTATCAATTCATTTGACCTTGGAACATGAATTAAAATATGGTTTTGTTTTCCTAATAATTTGTTTCCATAGATAATGGTCGCATTAGAGCTCCATGGAGATGAGCAAAAGGAGAGAGGAGCTGAGAGGGAGACAGACAGCTGTAAAGATGCTCAAACCGCACCAGTTTTGGTGACCACCCGTGGTTCAACTAAGAAGAGAGCCCGCCGCCTCCGCCGTCAGTCCAACAAGGGGAAACACTGAATAACGTGCCCATACAGGACATTGTTCATTTGCATTCCAAATAATACAATATCATATTTTCTAATAAATGATACTTGTTTTAGCATCATCTGTTTCTCAGTTCTTATTTTGTTATAGGAGTAGTTTGAAGAGGTTTGAAAATAATCACGAAATGACCACAAAATGACCACGAAATGTAAAAAGTATAGTAGCCATTTAGAATATGTAAAACAAAATACCACAGAAAGAAATAACATATTTCAGTTGATTTATAAAACACAACAGGGGCTTATACATGCTTATAACAACTACCAATGCATTATACCTGAATGCTTTAAGTAAAGTTTTACCGTCATATACAGCTGAAGCTGAAATGAAAGCCTTTTTAGATTCACTGTTGTTGCCCATCACCCTGTGCTGGGGTTTTGAGAGAGAGAGAGAGAGAGAGAGAGAGAGAGAGAGAGAGAGAGAGAGAGAGAGAGAGAGAGAACAGTCTGCAGCACCCGGCCTCACCCTACTAGAATCTGAAGTCAAATGTCTTTATGTTTGCTGATGATCTGGTGCTTCTGTCACCAACCAAGGAGGGCCTACAGCAGCACCTAGATCTTCTGCACAGATTCTGTCAGACCTGGGCCCTGACAGTTGCCAGGACCACAAATACAAATTCCATCTAGACACCGTTGCCCTAGAGCACACAAAAAACTATACATACCTCGGCCTAAACATCAGTGCCACAGGTAACTTCCACAAAGCTGTGAACTATCTGAGAGACAAGGCATGAAGGGCCTTCTATGCCATCAAAAGGAACATAACATTTGACATACCAATTAGGATCTGGCAAAAATACTTGAATCAGTTATAGAACCTATTGCCCTTTATGGTTGTGAGGTCTGGGGTCCGCTCACCAACCAAGAATTCACAAAATGGGACAAACACCAAATTGCAGAATTCTGCTAAAATATCCTCTGTGTACAACAAAAAACACAAAATAATGCATGCAGAGCAGAATTAGGACGATACCCGCTAATTATCAAAATCCAGAAATGAGCCGTTAAATTCTATAACCACTTAAAAGGAAGCGATTCCCAAACCTTCCATAACAAAGCCATCACCTACAGAGAGATTAACTTGGATAAGAGTATATGGATGGTGTTAAGAGATAGATGGGAGGTATTGAATGGAGTTGAAGGATGGGACTAATAACAAATAACAACAAATAATAACAAGATAACTAATAATGTAAGCATACTGTGTCCATAATAAGTATATAGGTTGTATGTTGGGAGCTTTTGGGAAAGAGCACAGTTAGAAAGATATGGCATATAGAAGCAAACCGGATGGACATCATGAAAATGATCGGAGAGGTTGAGAGTAGAAGTTCAGGAGCAAAAAACAAAAAAAACTAATAAAATAGAATTATTGTAAAATTGACTGTGTCCATAAGGTGTAGATAGTAAGTATAGGCTGGAAGTAGAGGCCTGGGCATTGTTGTTCACTAATTTACCCCAAGTAGGGAAAGGATGGCGGGGTTGAAAAGTAATAAAGGGGAGTATATATATAAAAAACATGGGGGATTGGAAGTGATGCAGACAATTACATTAATAGAAGTTACAATCTATCTGCAATATTAAGCTGATCTACCCCCTGAAAAAAAGAAAAAAAAAGAAAAAGAAACTTGGAGAAGAGTCCCCTAAGTAAGCTGGTCCTGGGGCTCTGTTCACAAACACAAACAGACCCCACAGAGCCCCAGGACAACAACAACAACACAATTAGACCCAACCAATTCATGAGAAAACAAAAAGTGAATTACTTGACACATTGGAAAGAACTAACAAAAAAACAGAGCAAACTAGAATGTTATTTGGCCCTAAACAGAGAGTACACAGTGGCAGAATACCTGACCACTGTGACTGACCCAAACTTAAGGAAAGCTTTGACTTTGTACAGACTCAGTGAGCATAGCCTTGCTATTGAGAAAGGCCGCCGTAGGCAGACCTGGCTCTCAAGAGAAGACAGGCTATGTGCACACTGCCCACAAAATGAGGTGGAAACTGAGCTGCACTTCCTACCCTCCAGACAAATGTATGACCATATTAGAGACACATATTTCCCTCAGATTACAGAGATTCACAAAGAATTCGAAAACAAACCCATTTTTTATAAACTCCCTTATCTACTGGGTGAAAAACCACCGTGTGCCATCACAGCAGCAAGATCTGTGATCTGTTGCCACAAGAAAAGGGCAACCAGTGAAGAACAAACACCATTGTAAATACAACGCATATTTATGTTGACTTATTTTCCCATTTGTACTTTAACTATTTGCACATTGTTACAACACTGTATATATACATAATATGACATTTGAAATGTCTTTATTCTTTTGGAACTTCTGAGTGTAATGTTTACTGTTAATATTTATTGTTTATTTCACTTTTGTTTACTATCTACTTCACTTGCTTTGGCAATGTTAACATACATTTCCCATGCCAATAAAGCCCTTAAATTGAAAAATTGAAATTGAATTGAGAGAGAGAGAGCAGAAAAGCCGGGACCCTCTGTCAGTTCAGTGAAGCAAAGAGGAAGGGTAACACAAGCCGACATGGAGAGGATTCGTTGGAAGACACACACACACACACACACACACACACACACACACACACACACACACACACACACACACACACACACACACACACACACACACACACACACACACACACACACACACACACACACACACACACACACACACACACACACACACACACACACACACACACACACACACACACACACACACACACACACACACAAACACACAAACACACACACACACACACACACACACACACACACACACACACACACACACACACATAAACACACAGGAATACACATTTACTCGAAACACACATCACGCACCCTTCAACATCCACAAAGCTTGCAAACAACATGTGTGTGTGTGTGAACTGAGGCTGTGGGCCTGTGGGAGTCAGCAGAAGGTGAGCAGAGATAAGGCTGCATGATTGTGACTGTGTGTCAGAGGGAATCTGCACCGTACACCACACAAACTCACACACTCCCTCCCCTTCTCTCTCTCTCACCCCACTCTCTCTCTGCTGCCGGAGCTGTGCCAGGGTGCTAGGGACAAAGCATGGGGTGTGTATGTGTGTGTGTTGGTCTGAGTCAGACCTTGCCCTAGCTGACCCATTCCTTAGACAGTGACGGTCAGTGGCCACGTCAGGCCTCATTCTGCCCATCCTTCTTAAAGACTGACTGGCCACAAGGCATTGGACTGGGCTCTGCGTGCTGGCTCACTGAAGCAATGAAGCAATCAGGAAAGGGAAAGGAGGACGGTTGGGAGGACTGCAGAAGAAGGGCGTCCACATGAGCAACACACCTGCAGGCAGCATGGCTGAATTATTAAGCCAACTATTCCTTGTGTCACTACATAGAGAGAGAGAGAGAGAGAGAGAGAGAGAGAGAGAGAGAGGGGGGCGGAGGGTGAGAGAGGGGAAGGGTGAGAGGGAGGGAGAGAGAGAGGGGAAGGGAGAGAGGGAAGGGAGAGAGTGAGAGTAAGAGAGACAAAAGAGAGGAGAGAGAGAGAGGCTGAAGGAGAGGAGACAGGAGAAGAGAGGAGGAGAGGAGAGGTGGTATGTTTGTATGGGTGTATCGTGATCTCTCTGCTTTCCAGATTACTGCTGCTACATTGTGTTTAAGAACAGCCATCCCAGGTGTATACTAACTGCCAAAGCCAGTTATCTGAACGACCTAAGCGGGTGACTATTGACTGTTTGTGTACCTTCCTCTAGTGCTGAGTCAGATGTTCCATGGTTTCCAGGCAGTCTCAAGGGAGGTCTGTCCCCACTGCTGCCCCCCTACAGGGTTGGGTAGAAACACACTGCACCACCATGCCTACAGCAGCCTGCCAGCAGCCTTCCAGCAGCCTGCCAGCAGCCAATCAGGGCCAAAGAATCTGTGGCCATGGCAAGCGTTGCCATGCTCTCTGTTGCTATGTAATTAAGTGCTGTTTGTATGAGATTTCTGCACCTGAAGTGGGTCAGAGTAGTTTTCATGCGGAGATGTGTGTGCGCGCGCGCGTGTGTGTGTGTGTGTGTGTGTGAGAGAGAGAGATATAGAGATAGAGAGAGTATTCAAGAGTGAGTGATGAGTGTTTGAGAGCAGGTTCTCCAGGTTTGTGAGAGTGTTTTCGAGCTGCGTAGGAGGGTTACAAGCAAAGAGAGAGTGGGAGACAGAAAGGACTAACATCATAACATGTAGCCAGTTTCACTATATATTCAAAGCTATGGGGAAAACCTGCAACTCCACTGCAGCCACTGCAGTAGCTACCCTGGAGCGAGCAGGAACAAGAACGATCTAAAATAACCAGCAATTAATTAGTCAGTCAATTAATGACTTAACTCAGCTTTGTTCTCCTCCCTCTGTGTCCAGCCTCAGGCTAGGGAAGACTATATAGCACCATACACACTTCTACTCTTACACACTTCCATACACACTTCTACATTAGACTAGTACTCCTGTACTGAGAGCCAGGGCACAACACATCTATACAGATTGAGACAGTTTGCTACAGCAGGAAAATAATCCTGCAGCAACAAGAAATGTGAATTATTATGTGGATTATAATTAATGGACATTTTTGTAGGGGTTGATACATTTTTCTTAAAGGAAAATCATGTCTGAAATTTCAATGTGGAAAGTTCTCCTGCGACAGGGTGATCAAATTAAGATCCTACATCTGTAGCAGCACTCCATGTTCACTTGTCATACTCATTATCACAGCATCCTCTTAGAAATGTACTGAAAGTATGATGAAACAGGTAGAACACAGTACCGATGCACCTTATTAGGTTATATAATGTAGCTTTATGTGTCATTGGGGGGTAGAACTCATATTCACATTTTGTCAAAAGTGTGCACACTATCATTTCTCTCCTCACCTGGTAAGGAGGTACAGACGTGAGCAGCCTTAGAGTTTTATAGTGGAATAGGGTACTGTACACTCTTAGAAAAAAGTGTTATATCTTTAACCAAAAATGGTTATTCGGCTATGCCCATAGAATAACCCTTTCAAGAACCCCTTTTGGGTTCCATGTAGAACCCTTTCCACAGAGGGTTATATATGGAAACCAAAAGAGTTCTACCCGGAACCAAAAAGGGTTCTACCTGGAACCGAAAAGGCTTCTCCTATGGGGACAGCTGCGGAACCCTTTTGGAACCCTTTTTTCTAACAGTCTAGGGGTAGAGTAGGGTACAGCTGCAGAATAGGGCAGAAAGTGGGTGGGTTGTCCTACCTGTGTTGCCATGCTGGATCTTCCGTTGCTTATCTGTTTGAGTCTCTTCTGGTGAGACTTGCCGTTGTAGTGTATCTGGGCCTGGGCTGGGGAGTTGAGCTGGATGTTACACACGTCACACAGTGTGTGGCTACGCTGCTTCCTCTCCCTCTTGGGCCTGCTGTGGTCAGAGGAGGGCAGGGCGCCCCCACCTGGTCTGGCTGCTCCCCCAGGACTACCCCCCTCCTCCTGGGGGTCACAGCACGCCTCGCTGTCCAGGGTCAACCCCACCCCCCACTCCTAACCGTTCCTGTCCTCCTCCATATCCACAGAGGATGGGCATGAACGGACGCTTCATTCCTGAGAGAGGAGAGAAGGATTTGTTATTTATTGTGTCGTTAACCTTTGTTTTGAGAGGTAACTTGACAGAGAACACATTCTCATTTACTGCAATGACACGATGAAGAGTTGCAGGGAAGAGGAGAGTGAAGAGGGGAGAGAAGAGGACAGAGATGAGAGAGAAGAGAAATGTGGAAAGAGAAGAGAGGACAAAGAAAAGGGATAGAGATGAGACAAAACAGAAAGAATGAGAGAGAAGGTATAGAGAACGGACCAGCGGGGATAAGAGGTCAGAGGTGAAGGATCAGGGATCAGGCCAGTCCTAGGCTTATGTCCAGCGCCAGTGGATCAGAGAGGCAGTGCTCTGTGAGTCTGAGGTTCCCAGTATCACAGTGGTATAACAGTGTGTTAGAGCACAGACGTGTGCTGGGAACAATGGAGCCATCACGGTATGCTATCCTCTGCCCGCCCCGCCTCTGCACAAAGCCCCCCTGTTAAACCCGATTGCCCATAAAAGACAGGGACGCAAAAAGAGCCCTGATTCAGAGGGCTCAGTGTAGGTGCATGTGGCATCTGATCCTAGGCCTGTCTGGAAGTAAGGCCCCTGGCTGTCATCACTACACACACACACACAGAGACATACACT
>NW_025539206.1:0-14235 GCF_020615455.1 Coregonus clupeaformis
ACTGTGTTCACGACATTGACAT
Organism: Coregonus clupeaformis; assembly: GCF_020615455.1. Classification (NCBI taxonomy): domain Eukaryota; kingdom Metazoa; phylum Chordata; class Actinopteri; order Salmoniformes; family Salmonidae; genus Coregonus; species Coregonus clupeaformis. The sequence goes on from NW_025539206.1 coordinate 23, forward strand.
CAGCAAACCACACGCCCACACAACGCCATACACAGTGGTCAGCAGTTGTGAGGCTGGTTGGGCATACTGCCAAATTCTCTAAAACAAAGTTGGAGGCGGCTTATGGTAGAGAAATTACATTAAATTATCTGGCAACAGTTCTGGTGGACATTGCTGGAGTCAGCATGCCAATTGCATGCTCCCTCAAAACTTGAGACATCTGTGGCATTGTCAGTGGTAGAAAAAGCACCCAATTGTCATACTTGAGTAAAAGTAAAGATACCTTAATAGAAAATGACTCAAGTAAAACTGAAAGTCACCCAGTAAAATACTACTTGAGTAAAAGTCTATAAGTATGTGGTTTTAAATATACTTAAGTATCAAAAGTAAATGTAATTGCTAAAATATACTAAAATATACAAAGTAAACGTATAAATAATTTCAAATTCCTCATTTTAAGTAAACCAGACGACACCATTACATTTTTTAAAATTGTATTTATGGATAGCCAGGGGCACACCAACACTCAGATTTTCTCTTGATAATTACGTGAATTTGACAATTTTTCTGTCCTAAGCATTCAAAATGTAACAAGTACTTTTAGGTGTCAGGGAAAATGTATGGAGTAAAAAGTACATCATTTTCTTTTGGAATGTAGTGAAGTAAAAGTTGTCAAAAGTAGAAATAGTAAAGTAACGTACAGATACCCCAAAAACGACTTAAGTAAAAATACTTTAAAGTACTACTTAAGTACTTTACACCACTGGGCATTGTGTTGTGTGACAAAACTTCAAATGTTAGATTATTTATTTTTTAACGGGGTATTTTACAGTGAGGGAAAAAAGTATTTGATCCCCTGCTGATTTTGTACGTTTGCCCACTGACAAAGACATGATCAGTCTATACAGTCACAGTGAAAGTCTACACACCTCTTTACAGTTTGCAAGCTTAAATCTTAATAGAGATTCAATATTGTTTTTATCCTGCGGACCTACAAAAACTATTCCACATTTTCAAAGTGTTAGAAAATTGTAGAACAATTTTCCTTCTAAAGATATCCAGTAGTTTTGATTACATATATTTTCACACCCCATTAAACAGTTCTACAGCAACTTTACATCTGTGTTGTGGCTTGTAACTTGCTAGGTAGCAGTTTAAGACATGGTTTGAATCCTAATCAATCCATCCAATGTGAGTACATGTTGAAGTACAGTAGATGAATAAAGCTACAGTACTGCAGCTGGTGCCAAAGCTGCGTATATATAAGCTTTTTTTTTTTTTTTTTGGGGGTCAGCTTAATATTGCAGATAGATTGTAACTTCTTTCAATGTAATTGTCTGCATCACTTCCAATCCCCCATGTTTTTTTTTATATATATACTCACCTTAATTACTTTTCAACCCCGCCATCCTTTCCCTACTTGGAGTAAATTAGTGAACAACAATGCCCAGGCCTCTACTTCCGGCCTATACTTACTATCTACACCTTATGAAACCAGTCAATTTTACAATAATTATATTATATATATATATATATTTTTGCTCCTGAACTACTTCTTCTCTCAACCTCTCCGATCATTTTCATGATGTCCATCCGGTTTGCTTCTATATGCCATATCTTTCTAACTGTGCTCTTTCCCAAAAGCTCCCAACATACAACCCATATACTTATTATGGACACAGCATGCTTACATTATTAGCTATCTTTGTTATTATTTGTTATTAGTCCCATCCTTCAACTCCATTCAATACCTCCCATCTATCTCCTAACACCATCCATATAGGATTTCTATTTGCCATATATATTTCAACCGTACTGTGATGTTTTACAAAAGTTCTGAACCTTTCTATTCTCATTGCTTCTACAGATTGTGAATTAAAAATAAACATTTTTGCTAAAAGTATTATTATATTATTGATCAATTGACTATGACTTTTCAGATCACCCAGTAATGCTATCTGCAAGGTTAGCTCCAGGTAAATATTGCAATCCTTTAGCCATTCCTGGACCTGTGTCCAAAAACAAGCTACAAATGGACAGAACCAAAACAAATTATCTAATGATTCTGTCTCTTGAAAAAGCTTGTTAGTGCATAGGTCAAATTTATCTTTGTGATGCTCATTTCAAGTATTTTTTCCAGCTTCAGACAAACACTAAATATTTCACTTAAAATATTGTTTTGTTGTATTTAATGATAGAGAAGAGAAGAGTTTGATCAACACCGATTCATGTCCAATCTTTGAGGACGTGTCTACATTGTTAGAGTGGTCACATGCCAATCTGTTCCATATAATAGACAGTCTTTGGAACAGTGGAAAGCTGCATGCATTCTTCTTCTATGGTGTTTATTGGTGGTGTTCAGACCAACGTTAAAGGTACATCACTGCCACCTTCTGGGCTGGAGTGTGATAGAGACGTGTGGTTCTGTCCTGGTGAGATCACAGGGTCAGAGAAAATTCCTGACTGTGGTCATACCAAAACACTCCAGGCACTCAGACCATAAGAGCCATTCATACTGTCAGATCTAATATGGAAGAACTGAATACAACCATAAGAACCATTCATACTGTCAGATCTAATATAGAAGAACTGAATACAACCATAAGAACCATTCATACTGTCAGATCTAATATGGAAGAACTGAATACAACCATAAGAACCATTCATACTGTCAGATCTAATATGGAAGAACTGAATACAAAAGAGAAGGAGAGGTTGACCAGTACAAATTAATGTACTAATGTTATTTTTCATTGGCAGATCAATGCAGTTTTCCAAACGTATTCATCATCAGTTTTTTTGTAAGATTTTCACTGAACAAAAATATAAACACAACATTCAACAATTTTACTGGGATACAGTTCATATAAGGAAATCAATCAATTGAAATACATTCATTAGGCCCTAATCTATGGATTTCACATGACAGGGGCCCACCCATCAGCCAATAAGAATGTTTTTTCCCCACTAAAAGGGCTTTATTACAGATATAAATACTCCACAGTTTCATCAGCTGTCCGGGTGGCTGGTCTCAGATGATCCTGCAGGTGAAGAAGACCGATGTGGAGGTCCTGGGCTCTTGTGAACGTTCCTGCAGTCAGAATGCCAATTGCGCACTCCCTCAAAATGTAGACATCTGTGGCATTGTGTTGTGTGACAAAACTGCACATTTCAGAGTGGCCTTCTATTGTACCCAGCACAAGGTGCACCTGTGTAATGATCATGCTGTTTAATGAGCTTCTTGATATGCCACAACTCGCAGGTGGATTGATAATCTTGGCAAAGGTGAAATGCTCACTAACAGAAATGGAAACAAATTTGTGCACCAAATTTGAGAGAAATAAGCTTTTTGTGGGTATGGAAAATATCCGGGATCTTTTATTTCAGCTCATGAAACATGGGACCAACACTTTACACGTCAAGTTTATATATTTTTTCAGTATAGTTTTAGATGACAATTAACTAAATACGTAGTCATTTCATTTTGTCACATGTTTGGTATACAACAGGTGTAGACTAACAGTGAAATGTTGACCAACAATGGAGAACACAATACAACAATTATAATAATAGGAAAAAGATTGTAGCACAAGGAATTAATACATGATGAGCAATGGTAGCTTGGCTATATACATGGGGTGCCAATACCTAGTCAATGGTAGCTTGGCAATATACATGGGGTGCCAATACCTAGTCAATGATAGCTTGGCTATATACAGTGCAATCTGAAAGTATTCAGACCCCTTGACTTTTTCCACATTTTATTACGTTACAGCCATATTCTAAAGTTGGTTAAATCGTTTTTTCCCCCCCTCATCAATCTACACACAATATCCCATAATGTCAGAGCAAAAGACAGGTTTTTAGACATTTTTCCTAATTTATTAATAAAAAACGGAAATATCTAATTATTCAGACCCTTTACTCAGTACTTTCTTGAAGCACCTTTGGCAGCGCTTACACCATCGAGTCTTCTTGGGTATGATGCTACAAGCTTGGCACACCTGTATTTGGGGAGTTTGATTCATTCTTCTTTGCAGATCCTCTCAAACTCTATCAGGTTGGATGTGGAGCGTTGCTGCACAGCTATTTTCTGGTCTCTCCGGAGATGTTCAATCGGGTTCAAGTCTGGGCTCTGGCTGATCCAGGTGAACCTTCGCCCCAGTCTGAAGTCCTGAGCGCTCTGGAGCAGGTTTCATCAATGACCTCTCTGTACTTTGCTCTGTTCATTATTCCCTCGATCCTGACTAGTCTCCCAGTCCCTGCCTCTGAAAAACATCCGCACAGCATGATACTGCCACGACCATGCTTCACCGTGGGCATGGTGCCAGGTTTCCTCCAGAAGTGACGCTTGGTTTTCAGGCCAAAGAGCTCAATCTTGGTAACAACAGACCAGAGAATCTTGTTTCTCATGGTCAGAGTCCTTTAGGTGCCTCTTGGCAAACTCCAAGCGGGCTGAACTCTGGAGCTCTGTCAAAGTGATCATCGGGGTCTTGGTCACCTCCCTGACCAAGGCCCTTCTCCTCTGATTGCGCAGTTGGCCGGGTGGACAGCTCTAGGAAGAATCTTGGTGATTCCAAACTTCTTCCATTTAAGAATGAAGGAGGCCACGGTGTTCTTGGGGACCTTCAATGCTGCAGACATTTTTTGGTACCCTTCCCCAGATCTGTGCCTCGACACAATCCTCTCTCTGAGCTCTACAGACAATTCCTTCGACCTCATGGCTTGGTTTTTGCTCTGACATGCAATGTCAACTGTGGGATGTTATATAGACAGGTGTGTGCCTTTCCAAACCATGTCCAATCAATTGAATTTATCTCAGGTGGACTCCAATCAAGTTGTAGAAACATCTCAAGGAATATCAATGGAAACAGGATGCACCTGAGCTAAATTTCGAGATTCATAGCAAAGGGTCTGGAATACAAATGTAAATAAGGTTTTGCAAAAATGTCTAAACCTGTTTCCACTTTGTCATTATGGGGTATTGTGTGTAGATTGATGAGGGAGTCAATCCCTAATTGTAAAAATCATTTTTACAATAAGGCTGTAACTTATTTTTGTTGTTGAAAAAGTCAAGGGGTCTGAATACTTTCAGAATGCACTGTATAGACACTAACTATTTCACTTTAAACACTTTGTTATATTTATGCACAAGAGAAAAGGTTGCCCAGCACAAATTAATGTACAAACATGATTTTTCATTACATATTTGTAATTTAGCAGATGCTCTTATCTAGAGCGACTTATAGTACCAATTGGGGTTAATTGCCTTGCTCAAGGCCACAATGACAGATTTTTGACCTAGTTGGATCGGGATTCAAACCAGCGACCTTTCAGTTACTGGCTGACAGCTACAGACTCCATAAACCCAACAATGGTGAGGGTGTTACTTGCTGATGTGTCCAAAGCCTTTGATCGAGTAGATCACCCATAGTTCCTGCAACATCTGTCTGACACTGAAATGTGTTCAAGGTTACTAGCCTGACTCCACAGCTACACCACCGAAAGAGGGCAGAGGGTGATGGCAACTGGTACATTTAGCCGTTGGTCAGAGGACCATCCACAACCTGCACCACTAATCCTAGGAAGACAGGAAGTACCAGTGGTAACAACAACCAAGTATCTTGATTTTAATCTAGACTCTAACCTCAGTGGTGACATGTGGAGCAGACAGTGAGAAAGGTCTCGAAACGCCTTTTTGACTGTTCTGGAATATGGTGGAGTGCTGTTAGTTGGATGCAGTAAAAAGCAGCAGGCCCAACTAGACAGGGTGCAGAGGAGGGCCTTGAGGATCATCTCCAGAGGTGGAGCAGTCCAACCACAGCTCCCGTCACTGCAGAGCAGGTGAGAACAGGCTGCAGTGCACCTGGTGAAGGACATGCACACTCTTGACCATCCACTGAATGACCTGCTCCCTCCAAGAAGAGGTAACTGCACCACCAGGCTCCTGAGAAACAGCCACAAACTGTCCTGTATAACTGCCCGTACAAACCGCCTGCGAAACGCCACTCTACCCACTGCTTTTTTTTAAATATTTCAATTTCAATCATGAAAAATGTCCTGTAATGTTTCAAGTGTTCTTTATTCTACTTATGTCACATATTGTGTTATGTATTTAACAGGTAGCCTAGCGGTTTAGAGTGTTGGGCCAGGATTATGTGGCTTTCACAAGGGCGGTAGTAGTGCTGGACTTTGGGAGGTAGTTATACTGAATCGTGCACTCAGATAACACCTCCTACTGGCAGGGGACAGTTTTAACAATGTGTTTGATGACAGGGGCTAGATCTTCTGCATGCTCTTTAGTAGCCAGGCTGGAATTCCATCAGGCCCACATGTTTTACGTGGGCTGAGTCTGTTCAGAACTTGCTTTAACTGGCCAATGCTGCACAGCTCAACCTGCTTTGTAGGCATGGGCATGGGGAAGATGGCAAGAGGTGTGGTGCTTGTCCATGCCTCAGCAAAGAAGCCATTCAAAACATCAGCCAGGTCGTCGTCTTCAATTCCCTCGACCTGTATTCTCCCTCCTGATGTTTTCTTTGGTTCCAGTCCATTGTTAATGAAGTCCCACCATTCCTTAGGGTTTTTCTTCTTTAGGTCCTGGTTTTCAGTTTTGTAGTAGCTTGTCTTTGCTTCCTTGATAAGCATTTGCACTGTGTTTCTGTATTTTCTCCATGTCAGTTTCTCCCCATCTGTTGAAAATATTCTGTATTTTCCTGATGGCAGCCTTTATTCTTTCAGTCATCCAGGGCTTGTCCAGTGTTGTTGTTTTCTTATTGGCATGTATACATCAAGTGCAGTTTGAATGCAGGAGTTGAACGTCTCCACCTTTGCATCGATGCTCTCCACCTCATATATGGCAGACCAGTCAGTACTGGCCATACATCGTGCAAAGGTCTCCTTTCTGTTCTGGGTTACCAGATGTCCTTTTTTCCGCTGCACCTCTCTTCTCCCTCCTGATGTTGTGTTTGGAGAGAACAGCAGACATTTGTGATCACTGGATCCGAGAGGGGCAAGGACAGTGGGTTGTGTTGATCAGATCTAGGATGGAGTCCCCTCTGTGGTCTTGTCTTTGGCCACTTGTTTCATGTCTGGATGGGAGTTTGTCAGCATCTTGATGGGCAGGTGATTTAAGTCTCCACACAGGATGAGACCCAATTGAGGAGAGGACATCCTGATCACATGGACAGTGATTATGAGATAATCCACAGTGTTCTGCTGCAGTGTTTTGTCATGTGCCCATGGTGGATGTTAGAGCACTCCACTACCAGAGATGAAACTGAGCTGGGGTGTTGTTTAGGACGGAGCTGAAGACACTCAAACTCTTCTTTCTCTAGGTCAGTTATTCTTCTCTTTGCCTGCATACTGTGATTCACATACATAGCCACGCCCCCTCCTTGCATCCCCTCTCTGTACCTGTCATTTCTGAACAGCTGATAGTCTTTGTCATCAGAACAGCCTCAATTCGTCGGGACATGGACTCTACAAGGTGTCGAAAGCATTCCACAGGGATGCTGGCCCATGTTGACTGCAATGATTCCCACAGTTGTGTCAAGTTGACTGGTAGTGGATTTCTACTCTGAATAGCTCGTTCCAATTCCTACAACAGATGCACAATTGGATTGAGATCTGGTGCCTCGGAAGGCCACTGCAGTAACCTGAATTCACTGTCATGTTCATGGAATCATTCCTGGACAAGCCTTGTGGCATGGGGCATAAAATATATTTGCAGATGGATAACTGCTGCCATGAAGGGATGCACCTGATTGGCAATGATGTTTAGATATCCTGTGGCATTCAAATGTTGATCCACTTTTAAGGGGCCCAATGTGTGCTATGAAATCCCACCCCACACCACCACCACCAGCCTGCAATGCTGACACACAGCATGGATGCATGTACTCATGGTTTTCTCCATACCCTAGTCCTCCCATCCAAGGTCATCTCAATACCTTTACAGTAGAAGCTATCTAAGCACAGCAAAACTGACAAGGTGCACACTGATCAGTAAAGTAAAGAGATGCTAACATTCTATAACGCTCCCTTTCCTCTGCACAGTTCTCTCACAGTGAGAAACAATAGGATTACAAGAGTTCTATGCTTTCTTCATTTAATCCAATCCACTACCACTTAATATAATAATAATAATAATATGCCATTTAGCAGACGCTTTTATCCAAAGCGACTTAGTCATGCGTGCATATATATCTTTTTTTTTGTGTATGGGTGGTCCTGGGGATCGAACCCACTACCTTGGCGTTACAAGCACCGAGCTCTACCAGCAGAGCTACAGAGGACCACACTTCTTATGTATACGTTGGTGTCTTTTTAAATTGCCCAATCTGTAGAATCTTGTCCCACAGTCAGAGCAGGAGTAAGGCTTCTCTCCAGTGTGTACACGCTGATGAATTGTCAGAGCCGCTGATATTCTGAAGCTCTTCCCACAGTCAGAGCATAAGTAAGGCTTCTCTCCTGTGTGTGTTCTCTGATGAACTTTTAGCTCAGTTGATGTTGTGAAGCATTTTAAACAGTCAGAGCAGAAGTAAGGCTTCTCTCCTGTGTGTATCCGTTCATGTTGTTTTTAAGACGCCCAGTCGAGAGAAACTCTTCCCGCAGTCAGAGCAGGAGTAAGGCCTCTCTCCTGTGTGTATCCGTTCATGTTTTTTTAAGTGGTCCAGTCGAGAGAAACTCTTCCTGCAGTCAGAGCAGGAGTAAGGCTTCTCTCCTGTGTGTATACGTTCATGTGTTTTTAAGTGGCGCAGGTGAGAGAAACTTGTCCCACAGTCAGAGCAGGAGTAAGGCTTCTCTCCTGTGTGTATCCGTTGGTGTGATTTTAAGCTTTCCCGTTGAGAGAAATTCTTCCCACAGTCAGAGCAGAAGTAAGGCTTCTCTCCTGTGTGTATCCGTTCGTGTTGTTTTAAGACGCCCAGTCGAGAGAAACTCTTCCCGCAGTCAGAGCAGGAGTAAGGCTTCTCTCCTGTGTGTGTTCTCTGATGAACTTTTAGCTCAGTTGATGTTTTGAAGCACTTTACACAGTCAGAGCAGGAGTAAGGCTTCTCTCCTGTGTGTATACGTTCGTGTGTTTTTAAGTAGCTCAGGTGAGAGAAACTTGTCCCACAGTCAGAGCAGGAGTAAGGCTTCTCTCCTGTGTGTATCCGTTGGTGTGATTTTAAGCTTTCCCGTCGAGAGAAATTCTTCCCACAGTCAGAGCAGAAGTAAGGCTTTTCTCCTGTGTGTATCCGTTCATGTATTTTTAAGTGGCCCAGTCGAGAGAAACTCTTCCCGCAGTCAGAGCAGGAGTAAGACTTCTCTCCAGTGTGTATTTGTAGGTGTATTTTTAACTTTGATAGAATTGAGAAACTCTCCTCACAATGTGGGCAGTGGTGAGACCTCTTAGCTCTGTGATCTTCCTGCTGTTGCTCTCTGGATGTAGAGAATGTCTCAACATGGTCTCCTGTGAGAACAACATCAGAAGAACCAGTCAGTTGGTGTGATATACATGTCAATCAAATGTATTTTATGAAGCCCTTTTTACATCAGAAGTTGTCACAAAGTGCTTTATAGAAACCCAGCCTAAAACCCCAAAGAGCAAGCAATGCAGATGTAGAAGCCATATCATCCTCCACTCACTATCACAAGGGTTAGTGTCATCCTCCACTCACTATCACTAGGGTTAGTAACTACACAGACTCATTTAATAGAACATTAAAGCACTGGCAGTTTGTCTACTTCAAGTTTTAGAACACCTACTCATTCCAGGAGTTCTTTATTTTTACTATTTTCTACATTGGCGTTACAAGAACACCTACTCTTTACAGGATTTTTCTTTCTTTTTACTATTTTCTACATTGTAGATTACAAAGATTCTACAAAGCTGTCATCAAGGCAAAGGGTGGCTACTTTGAAGAATCTAAAATACAGTGGGGGAAAAAAGTATTTAGTCAGCCACCAATTGTGCAAGTTCTCCCACTTAAAAAGATGAGAGAGGCCTGTAATTGTCATCATAGGTACACGTCAACTATGACAGACAAAATGAGAAAAAAAAATCCAGAAAATCACATTGTAGGATTTTTAATGAATGTATTTGCAAATTATGGTGGAAAATAAGTATTTGGTCAATAACAAAAGTTTCTCAATATTTTGTTATATACCCTTTGTTGGCAATGACACAGGTCAAACGTTTTCTTTAAGTCTTCACAAGGTTTTCACACACTGTTGCTGGTATTTTGGCCCATTCCTCCATGCAGATCTCCTCTAGAGCAGTGATGTTTTGGGGCTGTCGCTGGGCAACACGGACTTTCAACTCCCTCCAAAGATTTTCTATGGGGTTGAGATCTGGAGACTGGCTAGGCCACTCCAGGACCTTGAAATGCTTCTTACGAAGCCACTCCTTCGTTGCCCGGGCAGTGTGTTTGGGATCATTGTCATGCTGAAAGACCCAGCCACGTTTCATCTTCAATGCCCTTGCTGATGGAAGGAGGTTTTCACTCAAAATCTCACGATACATGGCCCCATTCATTCTTTCCTTTACACGGATCAGTTGTCCTGGTCCCTTTGCAGAAAAACAGCCCCAAAGCATGATGTTTCCACCCCCATGCTTCACAGTAGGTATGGTGTTCTTTGGATGCAACTCAGCATTTTTGTCCTCCAAACACGACGAGTTGAGTTTTTACCAAAAAGTTATATTTTGGTTTCATCTGACCATATGACATTCTCCCAATCCTCTTCTGGATCATCCAAATGCACTCTAGCAAACTTCAGACGGGCCAGGACATGTACTGGCTTAAGCAGGGGGACACGTCTGGCACTGCAGGATTTGTGTCCCTGGCGGTGTAGTGTGTTACTGATGGTAGGCTTTGTTACTTTGGTCCCAGCTCTCTGCAGGTCATTCACTAGGTCCCCCTGTGTGGTTCTGGGATTTTTGCTCACCGTTCTTGTGATCATTTTGACCCCACGGGGTGAGATCTTGCGTGGAGCCCCAGATTGAGGGAGATTATCAGTGGTCTTGTATGTCTTCCATTTCCTAATAATTGCTCCCACAGTTGATTTCTTCAAACCAAGCTATTGCAGATTCAGTCTTCCCAGCCTGGTGCAGGTCTACAATTTTGTTTCTGGTGTCCTTTGACAGCTCTTTGGTCTTGGCCATAGTGGAGTTTGGAGTGTGACTGTTTGAGGTTGTGGACAGGTGTCTTTTATACTGATAACAAGTTCAAACAGGTGCCATTAATACAGGTAACGAGTGAAGGACAGAGGAGCCTCTTAAAGAAGAAGTTACAGGTCTGTGAGAGCCAGAAATCTTGCTTGTTTGGAGGTGACCAAATACTTATTTTCCACCATAATTTGCAAATAAATTCATTAAAAATCCTACAATGTGATTTTCTGGATATTTTTTCCTCAATTTGTCTGTCATAGTTGACGTGTACCTATGATGAAAATTACAGGCCTCTCTCATCTTTTTAAGTGGGAGAACTTTCACAATTGGTGGCTGACTAAATACTTTTTTTCCCCACTGTATGTATAAAAATCCAACATGACAGATAATGTATTCTGGGGGGCGGCAGGTAGCTTAGTGGTTAAGAGCGTTGTGCCAGTAACTGAAAGGTTGCTGGTTCTAATCCCCGAGCCGACTAGGTGAAAAATCTGTTGATGTGCCCTTGAGCAAGGCACTTAACCCTAATTGCTCCTGTAAGTCGCTCTGGATAAGAGCGTCTGCTAAATGACTAAAATGTAAATGTATTCTCTGTTTCCCCACGCTCTACACCGGATCTACGTCTCACCAAACGGAGGGTGTCACTGACACCTGGAATCTTCCATTTCAACTGCTCATCCTCAACACTTAAACCTAACCCCGTTATCACTCCTTTCAACGCAACACTGTTCCGGAGAGCAATTCAAGTCACAATTCCTGTCTCTAATCACGTAATCCACAGCGCCCGCTCCCTCTGGAGAGAGAAGAAACAATAAATGATCACGAGTCCACTCCGAGTTACCTTCACCAACTCAACGGTCCCCAACCTCTTCTCCACCTAACCTGACACAACATATGGATCCATTTTCTCTACAAATCTCACTACCACTGGGCCAGAATCATCCTTATCATCCTCGGAACGAGGCCCGAACTCGGAGTTCCTCACCGCAGGTAATTCATCCTCACTCTCGCCAGGTTCCATCTCTGAGCTACTGGAGGACGTATCCCTCTTTATACACTAGACGATAACCTCCCTCACCACACTGCTTCCCTCTACACTCAGCTCCTTCTCAGCGGTCATCACTGCACCTGCCACCACAGTTAATTCATCCTCACTCTCGTCACGTTCACTTTCCTCCTGTAGCTCTTCTAAAAGTTCTGTGTGATCTTCCATTCCATATTCACTCAAAACATATTCCACTTTTCTCCTTTGTCGTTGTCCACCATCTTCTCCTTCATCAGATCTTCCAGAAGGTTTGTGCATCCCCCATTCCACTTTTTTCTTGTCCGCCATCTTACCACGTGTCTCACCTCATCCACACCCCACTAGCTTCGGGTAGCTGCACACCAATGGAGTACCACAGTATAAATGATAATACCCATAAAACCTAGCAGTCAATCAGGGAAATGGTTCCAATCATTTTTACACCATTAATTTATCTCATAGGGGATTTTATAAACACTTAAAAGAAGGGCTGTGTTTCATGTAGGCTTATCCTGGCGTGGCGTTTTGATAACCGCGTGAATCTCTCTAGGACAAGGTGACTTTTATCAATATATTGGCCTGTATTTACCCCTACAAAAATGAAATGGTAATTAGCTGCTAATGTAGCTATCATAAAGAACTAAAAATGCCATGATGATCTGGACAAAATTGCAGAATCGAGTCAAAGGTAAGGATCTCTGGGTTAACTATCAAATGTTAGCTAAATTTAGTAATGAATAAATAGGATACATTTATTTAAATGGTCAATTCTGTGAACTGTCTTGTGCAAGTTTTAAATTGACACAATACCTGTTAGCAAAGGTGTCAGCTAGAGATGACGTGCAGGAGATTGCAGCAGTGATTTGTTGTTTTGCATGATGTCTACTTTGATGATAATTAGAGTTTTATAATCTGAGAGGAAATAGAGCCGAATATATTGCTAAAAGTCACGCCAGGGTAAGCCTACACAAAACAGCCCTTATTTTAAGTGTTTCTAAAATGAATAAAAATGAAAAATGATTGGAAGCATTTCCCTGTTTGACCGCTACGTTTTATGACACCATTTTTGCTAAAATAACAAAAAAACTGTATTCAGACTTTACTCAGTACTTTGTTGAAGCACATTTGGCAGTGATTACAGGTTCAAGTCTTCTTGGGTATGACGATACAAGCTTGGCATACCTGTATTTGAGGAGTTTCTCTGCAGATCCTCTGAAACTTGTCAGGTTAGATGGGGAGTGTCGCCACACAGCTATTTTCAGGTCTCTCTGTACTTTGCTCCGTTCATCTTTCCCTCGATCCTGACTAGTCTCCCAGTCCCTGCCACTGAAAAACACCACCACAGCATGATGCTGCCCCCACCATGCTTCCTCCAGAAGTGACGCTTGGCATTCAGGCCAAAGAGTTCAATCTTGGTTTCATAAGACCAGAGAATCTTGTTTCTCATGGTCTGAGAGTCCTTTAGGTGTCTTTTGGCAAACTCCCAGCGGGCAGTCATGTGCCTTTTTATGAGGAGTGGCTTCCGTCGAACCACTCTACCCTCAAGGCGTGATTGGTGGAGTGCTGCAGAGATGGTTGTCCTTCTGGAAGATTCTCCCATCACCAGAGGAACTCAGTGACCACCGGCTTCTTGGTGACCTCCCTGACCAAGGCCCTTCTCCCGCTATAGCTTAGTTTGTCCGGGCAGCCAGCTCTTGAAAAAGTATTGGTGGTTCCACACTTACATTTACATTTTAGTCATTTAGCAGACGCTCTTATCCAGAGCGACTTACATTATTGAGTGCATACATTATTTTATTTTTTCATACTAGCCCCCCCTGGGAATCAAACCCACAACCCTGGCGTTGAAAACGCCATGCTCTACCAACTGAGCTACATCCCAGACGGCCATTCCCTCCCCTACCCTGGACAACGCTGTGCCAATTGTGCGCCGCCCCATGGGTCTCCCGGTCACGGCCGGCTACGACAGAGCCTGGATTCGAACCAGGATCTCTAGTGGCACGCCTTAGACCACTGCGCCACTCACTTCTTCCATTTAAGAATGATGGAGGCCTTTCGATCATA
>NW_025539207.1:0-14228 GCF_020615455.1 Coregonus clupeaformis
CTGTTTTCCTGCGAAAAGCCCACAAAAGAAATGTTTCGCGTTTGTTACCTCAAACAGTGTCCCCTCTCGTATGCTGAACTAGGTGCGCATTGTGGTTTGGTTAAAACATGATTTTGGACAATGTTCATGGAACTCAGCTTAAAACGCATTGCTTGCAGACTTGAAACACCCTTGCCTATTGTGAGCGCGCCTCCTACTTCCCACTGCTGAGCGAAAACCATGATTTTGGACCCTGTTTTCATCTTGCGAAAAGGCTAAAAGAAATGTTTCACGTTTGTTACACTCAAACAGTGTCTCCTCTCATATGCTGAACTGGTCGCATTGTGGATTTTGGTTAAAACATGATTTTGGACAATGTTCATGGAACTCAGCTAAAAACGTACTTGCAGACTTGAGCCCCTGCCCTGTTGTACGCGCGCCTCCTACTTCCAGTGCTGAGCGAAAACCCATGATTTTGGACCCTGTTTTTCATGCGAAAAGGCTAAAAAAGAAATGTTTCACGTTTGTTACACTCAAACAGTGTCTCCTCTCATATGCTGAACTGGTGCCGCATTGTGGATTTTGGAATTAAACAGGATTTTGGACCAATGTTCATGGAACTCAGCTTAAAACGTGCTTGCAGACTTAAGCCCTTGCCTATTGTAGGGCTCCTACTTCCAGTGCTGAGCGAAAACCCTCGATTTTGGACCCTGTTTTCATGCGAAAAAGCTAAAAGAAATGTTTACACGTTTGTTACACTCAAACAGTGTCTCCTCTCATATGCTGAACTGGTCGCATTGTGGATTTTGGATAAAACACGATTTTTGGACAATGTTCATGGAACTCAGCTTAAAAGCGTACTTGCAGACTTCAAAACCCTTGCCTATTGCTAGAGCGCGCCTCCTACTTCCCAGTGCTGAGCCAAAGCCCATGATTTTGGACCCTGTTTTCATGCGAAAAGGCTAAAGAAATGTTTCGCGTCTGTTACACTCAAACAGTGTCTCCTCTCATATGCTGAACTGGTCGCATTGTGGATTTTGGTTAAAACACTTGATTTTGGACAATGTTCATGGAACTCAGCTTAAAACGTACTTCCAGACTCGAGAACCCTTGCCCTCTTGTCAGAGCGCGCCTCCCTACTTCCAGTGCTGAGCGAAAACCCACGATTTTGGACCCTGTTTTCATGCGAAGAGGCTAAAAAGAAATGTTTCACGTTTGTTACACTCAAACAGTGTCTCCTCTCCTTATGCTGAACTGGTCGCATTGTGGATTTGGCTTCAAAACATGATTTTGGACAATGTTCATGGAACTCAGCTTAAAAGCGTACTTGCAGACTCAAAACCCTTGCCTATTGTAGGGCCGCGCCTCCTACTTCCACTGCTGAGCGAAAACCCACGATTTTGGACCCTGTTTTCATGCGAAAAGGCTAAAAGAAATGTTTCACGTTTGTTACACTCAAACAGTGTCTCCTCTCTCATATGCTGAGCTGGTCGCATTGTGGATTTTGGACTAAAAACATGATTTTGGACAATGTTCATGGAACTCAGCTTAAAGCGTACTTGCAGACTTGAAAACCACTTGCCTATTGTAGAGCGCGCCTCCTACTTCCCAGTGCTGGCGAAAACCCATGATTTTGGACCCTGTTTTCATGCGAATAAGCTAAAAGAAATGTTTCACGTTTGTTACGCTCAAACAGTGTCTCCTCTCATATGCTGGGCTAACTGGTCGCATTGTGGATTTTTGGTTAAAGCATGATTTTGGACAATGTTCATGGAACTCAGCTTAAAAGCGTGCCCTGCAGACTTGAAAACCCTTGCCTATTGTCGAGCGCGCCTCCTACTTCCAGTGCTGAGCGAAACCCATGATTTTGGACCCTGTTTTCATGCGAAAAGGCTAAAAGAAATGTTTCACGTTTGTTACACTCAAACAGTGTCTCCTCTCACTTATGCTGAACTGGTCGCATTGTGGATTTTGGGATAAAACATGATTTTGGACAATGTTCATGGAACTCAGCTTAAAACGTGCTTGCAGACTTGAAAACCCTGCGCTATTGTAGAGCGCCTCCTACTTCCAGTGCTGAGCGAAAAGCCATGATTTTGGACCCTGTTTTCATGCTGAAAAGGCTAAAAGAAATGTCATTTCACGTTTGTTACCTCAAACAGTGTCTGCTCTCATATGCTGAACTGGTCGCATTGTGGATTTTGGTTAAAACATGATTTTGGACAATGTTCATGGAACTCAGCTTAAAACGTACTCGCAGACTTGAACTTGCCTATTGTGAGCGCCGCCTCCTACTTCCGTGCTGAACGAAAACCCATGATTTTGGACCCTGTTTTCATGCGAAAAGGCTAAAAAGAAATGTTTCGCGTTTGTTACACTCAAACAGTGTCTCCTCTCATATGCTGATCTGGTCGCCATTGTGGATTTTGGCCTAATAACATGATTTTGGACAATGTTCATGGAACTCAGCAAGCGTACTTACGCAGACTTGAAACCCTTGCCTCTTGCTGTGGGCGCCTCCTACTTCCACTGCTCGAGCGAAAGCCCATGATTTTGGACCCTGTTTTCATGTCGCGAAAAGGCTAAAAGAAATGTTTCACGTTTGTTACACTCAAACAGTGTCTCCTCTCATATGCTGAACTTGGTCGCATTGTGGATTTTGGCTAAAACATGATTTTGGACAATGTTCTGAACTCACTAAAACGTACTTTCAGACTTACCACTTGCCTATTGTAGAGCGCGCCTCCTACTTCCCCAGTGCTGAGCGAAAACCCATGATTTTGGACCCTGTTTTCATGCGAAAAGGCTAAAAGAAATGTTTCCACGTTTGTTACACTCAAACAGTGTCTCTCTCA
The DNA here is from genome assembly GCF_020615455.1 of Coregonus clupeaformis. Classification (NCBI taxonomy): domain Eukaryota; kingdom Metazoa; phylum Chordata; class Actinopteri; order Salmoniformes; family Salmonidae; genus Coregonus; species Coregonus clupeaformis. The sequence goes on from NW_025539207.1 coordinate 2,835, forward strand.
TATGCTGAACTGGTCGCATTGTGGATTTTGGTTAACAAACATGATTTTGGACAATGTTCATGGAACTCAGCTTAAAACGTACTTGCAGACTTGAAAACCCTTTGCCTTTTGTAGGTAGCGCGCCTCCTACTTCCAGTGCTGAGCGAAAACCCATGATTTTGGACCCTGTTTTCATGCAAAAGGCTAAAAGAAATGTTTCGCGTTTGTTACACTCAAACAGTGTCTCCTCTCATATGCTGAACTGGTCGCATTGTGGATTTGGGTTAAAACATGATTTTGGACAATGTTCATGGAACTCAGCTTAAGAACTACTTCAGACTTGAAAACCCTTGCCTCTTGTAGAGCGCGCCTCCTGCCTTCCAGTGCTGAGCGAAAACCCATGATTTTGGACCCTGTTTTCATGCGAAAGCTAAAGTAAATGTTTTCCACGTTTGTTACACTCAAACAGTGTCTCCTCTCATATGCTGAACTGGTCGCATTGTGGATTTTGGCTCGAAACATGATTTTGGACAATGTTCATGGAACTCAGCTTAAAACGTACTTGCAGACTTGAAAACCCTTGCCTACTTGTAGAAGCGCGCCTCCCTACTTCCAGTGCTGAGCGAAAACCCATGATTTTGGACCCTGTTTTCATGCGAAAAGGCTAAAGGAAATGTTTCACGTTTGTTACACTCCAAACAGTGTCTCCTCTCATATGCTGAACTGGTCGCATTGTGGATTTTGGTTTAAAACATGATTTTGGACAATGTTCACGGAACTCAGCTTAAAAGCGTACTTGCAGACTTGAAATCCCTTGCCTCTTGTAGAGTCGCGCCTCCTGCTTCCAGTGCTGAGCGAAAACCCATGATTTTGGACCCTGTTTTCATGCGAAAAGGCTAAAAGGAAATGTTTCACGCGTTTGTTACACTCAAACAGTGTCTCCTGTCATATGCTGAACTGAGTCGCATTGTGGATTTTGGCCTATAAACATGATTTTGGACAATGTTCATGGAGCTCGGCTTAAAAGCGTGCTTGCAGACTTGAAACCCTTGCCTATTGTAGCAGGCGCCTCCCTACGCTTCCAGTGCTGAGCGAAAAAACCCATGATTTTGGACCCTGTTTTCATGCGAAAAGGCCAAAAGAAATGTTTCACGTTTGTTACACTCAAACAGTGTCTCCTCTCATATTCCTGCTGAACTCGGTGCGCATTGTGGATTTTGGATAAAACATGATTTTGGACAATGTTCATGGAACTCAGCTTAAAAGCGTGCTTGCAGACTTAGAAAACCCTTGCCTATTGTGGCGCGCCTCCTACTTCCAGTGCTGAGCGAAAACCCATGATTTTGACCCTGTTTTCATGCGAAAAGGCTAAAAGAAATGTTTCACGTTTGTTACACTCAAACAGTGTCTCTTCTCATATGCTGAACTGGTCGCATTGTGGATTTTGTAACATGATTTTTGGACAATGTTCATGAACTCAGCTTAAAACGTACTTGCAGACTTGAAAACCACTTGCCTATTGTAGAGCTGCGCCTCCTACTTCCCGCTGCTGAGCGAAAACCCATGATTTTGGACCCTGTTTTCATGCGAAAAGGCTAAAAGAAATGTTTCCACGTTTGTTACACTCAAACAGTGTCTCCTCTCATATGCTGAACTGGTGCGCATTGCGGATTTTGGTTAAAACATGATTTTGGACAATGTTCATGGAACTCAGCTCGCTTGCGACTTGAAAACCCTTGCCTATTGTGGGCCTCTCGCTTCCGGTGCTGAGCGAAAGCCCACGATTTTGGACCCTGTTTTCATGCGAAAAGGCTAAAAAGAAATGTTTCGTTTTGTTACCTCCAAACAGTGTCTCCTCTCATATGCTGAACCGTGGTCGCATTGTTGGATTTTGGTTAAAACATGATTTTGGACAATGTTCATGGAACTCAGCTTAAAACGTACTTGCAGACTTGAAAACCCTTGCCTATTGTAGAGCGCGCCTCCTACGTCCACTGCTGAACGAAAACCCATGATTTTGGACCCTGTTTTCATGCGAAAAGGCTAAAAGAAAATTTTCACGTTTGTTACACTCAAACAGTGTCTCCTCTCATATGCTGATCTGGTCGCATTGTGGATTTTGGATAAAACATGATTTTGGACAATGTTCATGGAACTCAGCTTAAAACGTACTTGCAGACTTGAAAACCCTTGCCTATTGTGAGCGCGCCTCCCTGCACTTCCAGTGCTGAGCCAAAACCCATGATTTTGGACCCTGTTTTTCATGCGAAAAGGCTAAAAGAAATGTTTCGCGTTTGTTACACTCAAACAGTGTCTCCTCTCATATGCTGAACTGGTCGCATTGTGGATTTTGGTTAAAACATGATTTTGGACAATGTTCATGGAACTCAGCTTAAAGCGTGCTTGCAGACTCGAAAACCCTTGCCTGTTGTAGGGGCCTCCTACTCTTTCCCAGTGCTGAGCGAAACCCATGATTTTGGACCCTGTTTTCATGCGAAAGGCTAAAAGAAATGTTTCACGTTTGTTACACTCAAACAGTGTCTCCCTCTCATAATATGCTGAACTGGTCGCATTGTGGATTTTGGCTTAAACATGATTTTTGGACAATGTTCATGGAACTCAGCTTAAACGTACTTGCAGACTTGAAACCCTTGCCTATTGTAGAGCGCGCCTCCTACTTCCAGTGCTGAGCGAAAACCCATGATTTTGGACCCTGTTTTCATGCGAACAAGGCTAAAAGAAATGTTTCACGTTTGTTACACTCAAACAGTGTCTCTCTCATATGCTGAGCTGGGCGCATTGTGGATTTTGGCTAAAACATGATTTTGGACAATGTTTCCTTGGAACTCAGCTTAAAACGTGCTTGTGCAGACTTGAAAACCCTTGCCTGTTGTAAGCGCGCCTCCTACTTCCAGTGCTGAGCGAAAACCCATGATTTTGGACCCTGTTTTCATGCGAAAAGGCTAAAGAAATGTTTCACGTTTGTTACACTCAAACAGTGTCTCCTGTCATATGCTGAACTGAGTCGCATTGTGGATTTTGGCTTAAAACATGATTTTGGACAATGTTCATGGAACTCAGCTTAAAAACGTACTTGCAGACTTGAAAACCCTTGCCTATTGTAGAGCGCGCCTCCTACTTCCAGTGCTGCGAAAGCCCACGATTTTGGACCCCTGTTTTCATGCGAAAAGGCTAAAAAGAAATGTTTCACGTTTGTTACACTCAAACAGTGTCTCCTCTCTTATGCTGAACTGGTGGCATTGTGGATTTTGGTTAAAACATGATTTTGGACAATGTTCATGGAACTCCACGCATTAAAAGCGTACTTGCAGACTTGAAAACCCTTGCCCCTATTGTAGAGCCAGCGCCTCCTACTTCCACTGCTGAGCGAAAACCCACGATTTTGGACCCTGTTTTCATGCGAAAAGGCTAAAATAAATGTTTCACGTTTGTTACACTCAAACAGTGTCTCCTCTCATATGCTGAACTGAGTCGCATTGTGGATTTTGGATTAAAACATGATTTTGGACAATGTTCATGGAACTCAGCTTAAAACGTGCTTGCAGACTTGAAAACCCTTGCCTATTGTAGAGGCGCGCCTCCTACTTCCAGTGCTGAGCGAAAACCCATGATTTTGGACCCTGTTTTCATGCGAAAAGGCTAAAAAGAAATGTTTCACGTTTGTTACACTCAAACAGTGTCTCCTCTCATATGCTGAGCGGTCGCATTGTGGATTTTGGCCTAGAAACATGATTTTGGACAATGTTCATGGAACTCAGCTTAAAACGTGCCTGCAGACTTAAAACCCTTGCCTATTGTAGAGCGCGCCTCCTCCTTCCAGTGCTGAGCGAAAACCCATGATTTTGGACCCTGTTTTCATGCGAAAAAGGCTAAAAGAAATGTTTCACGTTTGTTACACTCAAACAGTGTCTCCTGTCATATGCTGATAACTGGTCGCATTGTGGATTTTGGTTAAAACATGATTTTGGACAATATTCATGGAACTCAGCTTAAGCGACTTGCAGACTTGAAAGCCGCTTGCCTATTGTAGAGCGCGCCTGCACTTCCAGTGCTGAGCGAAAACCCATGATTTTGGACCCTCGCGCCGTTTTCTGCGAAAAGGCTAAAAGAAATGTTTTCCGTTTGTTACACACTCAAACAGTGTCTCTTCTCATATGCTGAACTAGGTCGCATTGTGGATTTTGGATAAAACATGATTTTGGACAATGTTCATGGAACTCAGCTTAAAACGTACTTGCAGACTTGGAAAGCACTTGCCCCTATTTGTAAGACGGCGCCTCCTACTTCCAGTGCTGAGCGAAAACCCATGATTTTGGACCCTGTTTTTCATGCGAAAGGTAAAAAGAAATGTTTCACGTTTGTTACACTCAAACAGTGTCTCCTGTCTATGCTGATACTGGTCGCATTGTGGATTTTGGTTAAAACATGATTTTGGACAATGTTCATGGAACTCAGCTTAAAACGTTGGACTTGAAAACCCTTGCCTATTGTAGCGCGCCTCCTACTTCCAGTGCTGAGCGAAAACCCAATGATTTTGGACCCTGTTTTCATGCGAAAAGGCTAAAAGAAATGTTTCACGTTTGTTACACTCAAACAGTGTCTCCTCTCTTATGCTGAACTGAGTCGCATTGTGGATTTTGGCTAAAACATGATTTTGGACAATGTTCATGGAACTCAGCTTAAAAACGTACTTGCAGACTTGAAAACCCTTGGCTATTGTAGAGCGCGCCTGCTACTTCCAGTGCTGACGAAAACCCATGATTTTGGACCCTGTTTTCATGCGAAGAGGCTAAAAAGAAATGTTTCGTTTGTTACACTCAAACAGTGTCTCTTCTCATATGCTGAACTGGTCGCATTGTGGATTTTGGCTTAAAACATGATTTTTGGACAATGTTCATGGAACTCAGCTTAAAAGCGTGCTTGCAGACTCGAAAACCCTTGCCTATTGTGGCGCGCCTCCTACTTCCAGTGCTGAACGAAAGCCCATGATTTTGGACCCTGTTTTCATGCGAAAAGGCTAAAAGAAATGTTTCACGTTTGTTACACTCAAACAGTGTCTCCTCTCATATGCTGAACTGGTCGCATTGTGGATTTTTTGGATAAAACATGATTTTTTGGACAGTGTTCATGGAACTCAACCGCTTAAGTACTTGCAGACTTGAAAAACCCTTGCCTATTGTGTAGGGCCTCCTAGCCAGTGCTGGGCAAAAACCCATGATTTTGGACCCTGTTTTCATGCGAAAAGGCTAAAAAGAAATGTTCCACGTTTGTTACACTCAACAGTGTTCTTTATATAGTTGTCACGAACAGAAGAGGACCCAGAGCGCAAGTTCAAATTCAGAGTTCTTTATTCAAGGTTACAGGCGGGAAGAGGAGTCCCAGGGGTGTCAGGGGTCTTTCAGGGTCCTCCTGTGGGTACCTGTGCTCGGGGGTCACCAAATGTCCGGGGGTGTCCAGTCCAAGTGCTTAGTGTGTGTGTTCCCCAGTGATGGAGCGGCGTATCGGGCTGAGGGTGGTGAAAGCGCTGGGCACGCTCATCTGGTGGTCGGAACTGGGAAAACACAGCAGCAATATGAATGGCAGGCAGAATACAGTCGGGTGGGCAAATGTCGTGGTGAAGACAGAAGGCAGAAGCGAGTTGGAGGGGGGGCTGAGATCGGAGAGTAGTCGGGGTCAGAAGGCAGGTTGGGATAGGCGGGGCAGTAGAACAGGGAGGCAGTCAAGAAAGGATCGGTATCACAAACAGGAGTCAGAGCGCAACAGGCAGGTTACTGGTCCGGGTTTGAAGGCGATCTGCAGGGCTAGCTGAAAACCAGGCTTGATATACTGGGAGAGGTAGTGGGGAAATGCAGTTCAGCTGGCAGAGTAATTAGAACAGAGTGAGGCAAGGTGAGGATGGTGAGTGGGAACTGCAGTGCAGCTTGGCCAGGTAACAAGAGCAGAGCAGGGCAGGTGGAGCTAGTTAGGCTGAGTAGAGAGAGGGAGGTGAGCAGAGTGGAAGATAATTGAATGCAATTAATGTTGCTACCAGGGAGAGAGAGTGCTCATGACAGGACCCCCCCCACCCAAGGGGACGGCCCCAAAGTCCCAAGAACAACATCATGCCGGGAGGGTGGAGGGGAGCAGGCGGCGGTCAGAACTCCTCCCGGGCGGTCGAGTGAATCTCCTCATCCTCCAGAAGGAGCTGGAGGGTCACGGTCGGGGAGGCAGGACAGGCACTGAGACAGGAGCAGGGCGGGGCCGGGCTGGCTAGGGAACCCCTCTTGGGCCGGCCCCTGCGGATTGCAGGCTGATCAGGATGTAGTCGGTGGAAGTCAGTGATAGGGGTCGGTCCACTATCCTCCTGGCCGGGATCCAGGTCCTCTCCTCCTGGACCATATCCCTCCCAATCAGCAAGTACTGGAGACCCCTACCCCTTCGCCTAGGGCGGAGCAGCCGCCGGGACGGTGAAGACAGGACCGCCATCTACGAGGCGCGGAGGAGGTGGCGCCGGGCTGCAGGGACCAGGGACTTTCATGGACGGCTTGACCTTGAGGCGTGGAAGGTGGGGTGGACCCGCATGGGGGCGGGCAGCTGAAGTCGGACCGCCGTTGGACTGATGACTTTCTGCACAGGAAAGGACCAATGAAGCGAGGGCCAGCTTTCGTGATACAACCCAGCGGCAGATCCCGGGCAGACAGCCAGACCTTCTGACCAACCCGGTAAGTAGGTGCTGGGGTCCTCCGTCGGTTGGCACCCGGCTGGCGTGGCTGGTTCCAGACTTCAGGAGCAGAGTGCGAGCCTGGGCCAGAGTGCGGCGGCCGCGCGGGCATCGCAAGAGCAGACGGACAGGTGGCATCGCCTCCTGGCTGGCAAACAGTGGAGGTTGATACCCGTGGACACACTGAAAGGGGAGAGCCCGGTGGAGGAACTGGTGAGTGAATTATGGGCATATTCCACCCAGAGCAGGTGTTGAGCCCAGGCCGGGGATTTTGGGAAGCCACACACCTCAGTGCCTTCTCCAGCTCTGGTTCATGCGTTCAGTCTGGCCGTTTGACTGCGGGTGGAATCAGGCGATAGGCTGGGGTGGCCCCTAAGGAATGACAGAACTCCTTCCAAAGGTTGCTGAGAGTGCGGGCCCGGTCTGACACTATATCCTGGGGTAGGCCATGTCCGAAACACATGTTCCAGGACCACCTGGGAGGTCTCTTTAGCAGAGGGTAGTTTGGGAGGGGGGCACGAAGTGGGTCATCTTACTAAAGCGGTCAGCATATGGTAAGGATGACTGTGTGTCCGTCAGAGGGCGGAAGGCCCGTAACAAAGTCCAGTGAAACGTGGGACCAGGGCCTCTTGGGTATGAGTGGGGGTTGCAGCAACCCAGCAGGAGGCTGGTTGGGAGTCTTGTTTCGGTTTACAAGTGGGACAAGCTCGGATGAATTCTCGGACATCCCGTCTCATCCCCCCGCCACCAGAACCGCTGGCGGACCAGATGAAGGGTGCGTGATGCCGGGATGACAGGCCAGCGTTCGTGCCCCCCACTGAATCTCAGGTGACCTGAGATTTGCTGGAACAAACAGACGGTTGGGGCGCTGGTGCTTGGACCTGGCTGGTCCCGACGAGCCTCCATGACCTGCTTCTCGATCTCCCAGGTGAGGGCCGCTACGACCACGTGGCTGGGAAGAATGGGAGCTGTCATGGCGGTGGTTCGTCCTTCTGAACATCCGGGAAAAGCATCAGGTTTGATGTTGCGAGATCCCGGGCGGTAGGAGAGCGTGGGAGTGAAGCGCGTAAAGAACAGAGACCACCGCTGTTGGCGGGAGTTCAGCCTCCTGGCTGCTTTGGATATTCTCCAGGTTCTTGTGGTCTGTCCACACTACGAATGGTTCCTTTGACCCCTCTAACCAGTGCCGCCATTCTTCAAGAGGCGAGCTTGACAGCCAACAGCTCGCGGTTCCCAATGTCGTAGTTGCATTCGGCAGGGGTTGCCGGCGGGAGTAGAAGGCACAGGGGTGCATCTTGCCATCCTCAGCTGCTCTTTGGAAAGCACTGCACCCACTCCCACGTCCGAAGCATCTACCTCCACCACAAACTGCCTTGCTGCATCTGGCATCTGGAGGATGGGAGCAGAAGTGAAACATGTCTTGAGGATATTGAAGGCCTTATCAGCAGCTGATGTCCATTGAGTACGGTTGTTTAGTGCTGGTTAGCGGTGAGGGTGCAGCCACTGTGCTATAGTTTCTGATGAATCTCCTATAAAAGTTGGCAAAGCCCAGGAACTGTTGCAACTTCTTCCGAGACTCAGGAACTGGCCAGGAAGTGACAGCCGACACCTTCGTGAGATCCATCTGAATGCTGCCCTCGGTCACCACATACCCCAGGAATGAAAGCGGTCTTGGCATGGAACTCGCACTTCTCTGCCTTCACGAAAAGAGAGTTCTCCAGCAGGCGGCGCCCAGGACCAACCGGGCGTGGTGCGTGTGTTCTGACAGAGTCTTTGAGAATATTAAAATATCGTCAAGGTACACAAATACGAGCGTATTTAGCATGTCCCCTGAGGATATCATTCACTAGGGCTTGAAACTGCTGGGGCATTGGTGAGGCCGAAGGGCATGGCGAGATATTCATAGTGGCCGGTTGGTGTGTTGAGCGCTGTCTTCCGTTCGTCTCCCTCCCTCATCCGCACCAGATGGTAGGCATTGCGAAGGTCCAGCTTAGTGAATACAGTGGCTCCCTGCAGCAGTTCGAAGGCAGGCGAAAGTAAGGGCAGTGGGTAGCGATTCTTAACCGTGATGTCGTTCAGACCCCGGTAATCTATGCGTGGGCGAAGAGAACCGTCCTTCTTGCCGACAAAGAAAATCCCGGCTCCTGCGAAGGAAGGCGGCGTCCTAATTATCCCGGACGCAAGAGAGTCATTAATGTAGTCCTCCATGGCCTTTCTTTCCCGGGGCTGACAGTGAATACAGGCGTTGACCCTTGGGAGGTGCTGTGCCAGGCAGGAATCAATCGCATCATAGGGTCTGTGTGGGGGGGTGGATGTGCCTTGGTTTGTTGAACACCTCTTTCAGGCTGTGGTAACAGGCCGGAACAGTGGATATGTCGGAGGTGGCGCTCGATCCTTCCCGGTGAACGGGCAGGGTGGCCCCCCCTTAAACAGGTCTGGTGACAATCTCCTTCCCCACTCACGGACTGTTCCTGTCTCCCCGTCGATGTGGGGGGTTGTGCTGGCCGGAACCCACGGGTATCCAAGAATGAGTGGTTGGCCAGGTGAGTGTAGGAGGTGAAACTGGATGGACTCCTGGTGGTTTCCTGACAGCAGGATTGTCACAGGGGCGGAGATATGAGTGACAGTGCCAAGATGATGCCCATCCAGGGCTCGTGCAAATGGGTTGTGTCAGTTGATGATGGTTCACGCCCAGTTGCTGTGCAAGCTCAGGGTCCATGATGTTTGCTTCGGCTCCGGAATCCACAAGGGCGGCCAATGTATGAGTCTTGTCAGAAAGCTGAAGGCGGAGGTGAAGCAGGGTCTTTCGGATGAGGGAGACTGAGGCTGTTGGCGCTCACCCGGATCTCCCCTACACCTGGTGAGCTGCGGCTTTTTGCCGGACAAGTAGCGCCGCGGTGATTCTCGCCACCACAGTAGAGGAAAGGTTGGAGCTTAGGGGCGCCGCGCTCCTCCCGGGAGTCAGGCGCGGCCAATCTCCATGGGCTCAGGCTGATTGAGTTGGCTATGGGACTTGACAGGCAGGGCTGGACAGAAGCGGTATCGACCCGATATCGGATGGCAGGTTGACTGAGACGGCCCTTCTCCCTCCTCCCGGGTCTGTATACGGCGGTCTGCGAGCGGCAGGTCATGGCGGCATCAAGCGTTGGGGCGGGTCATGGGAAGCAAGCTCGTCCTTGATATAGTCCGCCAGGCCTATGGAGGAAGGCTTGCACCAGTGCCTCCCTGGGTTAAACAGCTTTGACTGGCCAGGGTCGCGAAAGTCAATGGAGAAGTCTGCCACTGTCCGATTGCCCTGACGGATGGTAAGCAGAGCTTGTGGCAGCTTCGGCTGTTGGCTGAGCCTAGGTCAAAGACCTTTAACATCTCCTCCTCAACACTGAAGGAGGCACAGGCTGGGGGTTTGCCGGTCGAATTCCGCCCGTTCCCCCACAAGCGAGCTCGACCGGTGAGATGTGTGATGACATACCCCACCTTAGCTCCCTCTGTTGAGAAAGTCCTGGGCTGTAGTGCAAACTGGATTCGGCAGCTGCTCAAGAATGGTCTTACTTGCTTCTGGTTGCCATCAAAAGCGTTCCGGGTTCCCAATCCTTGGTTCAGGAGCGTGGGGATCTGGTGGCAGCACTGCCGGGCCTGCAGCATTGGGACCTCCAGCGGAAGGATGAAGGAGTATCGGTGGTACAGGAACAAAAACCAGGGGGTGCAGGTGGAGTAGCCGGGCTTGAGAGTAGTTGCAGGGCTTGGGCTAGCTGTTGTTGCTGCAGTTGGAACTGTTGTTGCTGCTGGTTGAATAGCTGGAGAAGGGAAGGATGTCGCCAGCCATCCGTTTATGTCTCCCTCAGAGCGTTCCAGTCGCTGTAGGGCAGTCCTCTCTGGCTCTTCCTCCCTCGTGGTCAGGGAGTGCGCTGGGTCCATGATGGTCAGATCGTTCTGTCACAACAGAAGAGGACCCAAGAGCGCAAGTTCAAATTCAGAGTTCTTTATTCAAGGTTACAGGCGGGAAGAGGAGTCCCAGGGGTGTCAGGGGTCTTTCCAGGGTCCTCCTGTGGGTACCTGTGCTCGGGGGTCACCAAATGTCGGGGGGTGTCCAGTCCAAGTGCTTAGTGTGTGTGTTCCCCAGTGATGGAGCCGCGTATCGGGCTGAGGTGGTGAAAGCGTCTGGGCACGCTCATCTGGTGGTCGGAACCTGGGGGAACACACACACACAACAGCAATATGAATGGCAGGCAGAAGTACATCGGGTGGGCAAATATCGTGGGGGACAGAAGGCGAAGCGTACCGGAGGGGCTGAAATCGGAGAGTAGTCGGGGTCCAGAAGGCAGGTTGGGATAGACGGGGCAGTAGAACAAGGAGGCAGTCAAGAAAGGATCGGTATCACAAACAGGAGTCAGAGCGCAGACAGGAGGTTACTGGTCCGGGTTTGAAGGGCGATCTGACAGGGCTTGGCTGAAAACCAGGGCTTGCTATACTGGGAGAGGTAGTGGGGGAAATGCAGTTCAGCTGGCAGAGTAATTAGAACAGAGTGAGGCAAGGTGAGGATGGTGAGTGGGAAATGCAGTGCAGCTGGCCCAGGTAACAAGAGCAGAGCAGGGCAGGTGGAGCTAGTTAGGCTGAGTAGAGAGAGGGAGGTGAGCAGAGTGGAAGATAATTGAATGCAATTAATGTTGCTACCAGGGAGAGAGAGTGCTCATGAC
>NW_025539208.1:0-14200 GCF_020615455.1 Coregonus clupeaformis
AAGGTAATGGGGCATCAAGCGTTGAGGGCGGGTATGGGAAACAAGCCCGGCCCTGATATAGTCCGCCAGGCTATGGAGGAAGGCTTGCACCAGTGCCTCTGGGTTAAACGAGCTTGACTGGCCAGGGTATTTAAAGTCAATGGAGAAGTCTGCCACTGTCCGATTGCCCTGACGGATGGTGAGCAGAGCTTGTGACGTCAGTTGGCGCGAGCCTAGGTCAAAGACCAATAACATTCTCCTCCTCAAAGGCACTGAAGGAGGCACAGGTTATTGCCGTGTCGAATTCCGTGCTCCCCTCACAACCCGGAGCCTGACCGTGAGATGTGTGATGACATACCCCACCTTGGCTCCCCTCTGTTGAGAAAGTCCACAGAAAGATTGGCAGCGGCTCAAGAATGGTTTTACTTGCTTCTGGTTGCCACTCTCCAATCTTGGTTCAGGAGCGGGGGATCTGGTGGCAGCACTGCCGGGCCCGTAGCATTGGGACCTTCAGCGGAGGGATGAAGGAGTATGGTGGTGAGCAGGAACAAAAGGACCAGGGGGTGCAGGGGAGAGCGGGCTTGAGAGTAGTTGCAGGGTTGGGTAGCTGTTGTTGCTGCAGTTGGAACTGTTGTTGCTGCTGGCTGAATAGCTGGAGAAGGGAAGGATGTCGCCAGCCATCCGATTTATGTCAGACTGCATCGCTGAGGGCAGACCCATTTCATAAGGAGTGCGCTTGGGTCATGATGGTAAGGATCGCCCTCTGTCACGAACAGAAGAGGACCCAAGAGTGCAAGTTCAAATTCAGAGTTCTTTATTCAAGGTTACAGGCGGGAAGAGGAGTCCCCCAGGGGGCAGGTTCAGGGTGGTGGGTACTAGTGTCTCGGGCCGGTCACCAAATGTGGGGGTGTCAGTCAAGTGTTAGTGTGGTGTGTTCCCAGGGATGGAGCGGAGCATCGGGCGAGGGTGGTGAAACGCTGGGACGTCATCGGTGGTGGAGACCGGAGGGGCTGGAAGATCGGAGAGTAGACGAGGTCCAGAAGGCAGGTTGGGAGTAGACGGGGCAGTAGAACAAGGGAGGCAGTCAAGAAAGGATGGATACAAACAGGGAGTCAGGAGCGCAGACAGGCAGGTTACTGGTCCGGGGTTTGAAGACGATCTGACAGGGTTTGATGATATAGAAGGAAATGAGGTTCAGCTGGCAGAGTAATTAGAAAGAGGGGGAGATGGTGAGGGGAAAGTTGCAGAGCAGCTGTTGCCAGAAATAAGAGCAGAGCAGGGCAGGTGGAGCTTAGTTAGGCTGAGTAGAGAGAGGGAGGTGAGCAGATGGAAGATAATTGAATGCAATTAATGCTGCTACCAGGGAGAGAGAGTGCTCAGACAATTTCATTGGCAATTGATAGAGAAATTCGAAGGAAGCATGGATGATGTAATTGACTCTGGTTGCCGAAGAAAAGACTCCATCCTGGCAGGCTAGCAAGGATCAAAGCCAACCGGCATCTGTGCAATTAAAAATGTAAATGCACTTAATGAACATCTCAGCAGCAGCCAGAAGCTGGTTGATAGCAGCGCAGGAATTGGGATATCCTGTAACACGTTGTTTGCAGAAGGTCATTGTTAGTTATTTTACTCGCTTTCATTTTTGTAGAAAAAGAGGGTCGCGGTTAGTGGTTATGGGGATTAAGAGAGATGTCTAAAACCACACAACCTCCAAACAAGACTTTAAGCATTAGCTGAGGTATTGCCTTGAAAACACATCCGACAGCACAAGGTTTCTCCAGGGGGGGCCCAGACATTTAATTACCGACAACGGTTAACTAACTCTCTTGGCTTAGAGAGATTGAGACAGCCAGGGCCTTCGCCAAGGCAAACGTTCATACCAACAGATTTGTGGAGCACTCAAATGTAAAAATAAATCAATAAAAAACAGTCCCTCTTTTGAAAACACACAATACAAGCAATGTCTCTTAAACTTCCCATGCTTCTCTAAGTTCCCCTTTTTAATTTGCAGCTAATTGGCTGTAATTGCTGCAGCTGCTGTGGTCTCACTGGCTGGATCTGCGCTCGCTGCAGCCCTCAGTTTATCCACAAGTGCTATTCTGCAGAGATTCATTCACCGGCGGAACACTGCTATGCCTGTCTCATACATTTGTCAGGGCCTATCTCGTTAGGGGAACGCTCGACCATATGTGGCGGGGGCTGGAGCACGGGGTGGAGGGGTTGGAGAGGGGACTGCAGCTGAATGGCCTGATCGTCCACGAAGCCTGTTTGGGGGTCTAGAGTGCCCCTCAGGTGGGGTTTTGTAAATTTGATTAACTCTGAGACCTGTTTACAGAAACAACTACATAGGAGTAGTATGAGACTGGCAACCACAGCAGCTGATGCATCGAGCTCTACGCCCAACCTCCACCTGCTGCCCAAGAGACACAGCAATGCTCTTCATCTTATTGGAAAACACATTTGGTTCATCCCTGAAATAAAAAAGATCAGGTGGTTTGAAATGACTAGATCTGCATTCTTCGTGGCTTAATTAAAGTGTAGTGTGAGAGAGATAGAGGACATGGCAGAGTTTGTGTCTACGCTCATGTCCAATACTGAACATCTGTCTGTTTGTTGGGCTGTACTCAAAAAGTGATGGGGGAGGGTAGTGCACTCCCCTCACCCACTACCTCCTCTCACGCCAACCCTGCTGGCTGCTGGGAAGGGAACAGGCAGCAGACAGGGGACAGAGTGATCATTATCGGTCACTGGCTATTGATCGGGTCCTTATTGATCAGGATGGGCAGTGTGGGCCCAGTGGGAGGCCAGGGGGAAGGGAAATCCTCCTGATCCTCGTCCCAGCTATTGTTTAGGGTCACTGACAAATTCAATTCGCCTATCAGGGGCCGATCATGGGAACAAACGTCTGCTGTCGATACATGGGCCGTGCCCTGTGGTAGCGCTGTCACTCAATACCCCCGCTTTGAGAGTGGGACTGGAACATGGGGGCTTGGTCAGTGAGGCGCCGGGCCAGGGGCCAGGGGTGGGTGTTAGAGGGACATACTTTCTCCTGGACCCAAATCATGGCCAGAAGTGCTGATCCAGTCAGACTATTTTGAACATGTACAGTGCCTTCCAGAAAGTATTCATACCCCTTGATTTATTCCACGCTTTGTTGTGTTACAGCCTGAATTTAAAATGAATTTAAAATAATAATAATCTCACCAATCTACACACAATACCCCATAATGACGAAGTGGTAAAAACATGTTTTTAGACATTTTTGCAAATGTATTGAAAATTAAATACATAAATATCTCATTTACAGTAAGTATTCACACCTGAGTCAAAATATGTTAGTCACCTATGGCAATGGTTACAGACGTGAGTCTTTCTGGGTAAGTCTCTAAGAGCTTTGCACCCAAGGATTGTACAATATTTTCCCATTATTATTTTCAAAATTCTTCAAGCTCTGTCAAATTGGTTGTTGATCAATGCTGGACAATCATTTTCAAATCTTAAGGTAGGATTTTAAAGCAGATTTAAGTCAAAACTGTAACTCGACCACTCAGGAACATTCACTGTCTTCTTAGTAAGCAACTCCAGTGTAGATTTGGCCTTGTGTTTTGGGGTTATTGTCCTGCTGAAAGGTGAATTCATCTCCCAGAAAGCAGACTGATGGAGTTTTCCTCAGGATTTTGCCTGTGTAGCTACATTCCGTTTCTTTTTTATCTGAAAAACTCCACAGTCTTTAATGATTACAAGCAAACCCATAACATGATGCTGCTACCACTATACTGGAAAATATGGAGAGTGGTACTCAGTAATGTGTTGTATTGGATTTGCCCCAAACATAACGCTTTGTATTCAGGACAAACAGTTAATTGCTTTGCCACATTTTTTTGCAGTATTACTTTAGTGCCTTGTTGCAAACAGGGTGCATTTTTGGAATATTTTTATTCTGTACAGGCTTTCTTTTCCCTATGTCAATTAGGGTTAGTATTGTGGAGTAACTACAATGTTCAGTTTTCTCATATCAGCAGCCGTTAAACTCTGTAACTGTTTTAAAAGTCACCATTGGCCCTCATGGTGAAATCCATGAGTGGTTTCTTTCCTCTCTTGGCAACTGAGTTAGGAAGGACGCCTGTATCTTTGTAGTGACTAGGTGTATTGATACATCATCCAGTGTAATTAATAACTTCACCATGCTCAAAGGACATTCAATGCTCTGCTTTTTTTTTATTTTTACCAATCTACCAATAGGTGCCCTTCTTTGCGAGGCAGTGGAAAACCTCCTGGCCTTTGTGTGGTTGAATATGTGGTTTCACTGCTCGACTGAGGGACCTTACAATTATCTGCAAGATGAGGTAGTCATTCAAAAATCATGTTAACACTATTATTGCACACAGAGTGAGTCCATGTAAACTTATTATTGGACTTGTTAAGCACATTTTTACTGTTGAACTTATTAAGGCTTCGCCACCAACAAATGGGTTGAATACTTATTGACTGAAGACATTTCAGCTTTTCATTTTTATTATTTTGTAAAAATGTCTAAAAACATAATTTCACTTTGATATTATGGGGTTGTGTGGGCCCAGTGATAAAACATCTGAATTTAATCAATTTTAAATTCAGGCTGTAACACCTAACAAAATGTGGAAAAAAGTCAAGGGTCAAAGGGTTGTGAATACTTTCTCAAGGTACTGTAGGCTACAGCAGTGTGCAGACTGAAAACATGAAGGGGTCAAACCTCTTGCTTGTAAACTCAGGGATTTTGATTTTGTTGGTTGAAGCACAAGTTGTACAGTAATATCAGCGGTGACTTCCTGAGCTGTGGATGACATCTCCTGGGTCCAAACAGGGCAGGCAATCACACGCAGTTACAGTATTTTTAAAACCCCACCAGATTGACCCTCTCAACTGCGTCATGCATCTCTTTCTCCACCAAACCTCCTACATGTAATACTCTGTACATCACTGACCTTCAGCTTTTTCAATTTCTGTGATTGTCAGAATGGGGAAGGACTGCATTTTGTACTGTAAACTGCACAAGCTTCTATTAAGGATTATGTAATATAAAGCACAGGACTCCTTGGAGCACAACCACTTATGTGCAGTCCAGTTTTTTTAGGTCATTTTGATGATTAGTTTGTCCACTGTGTCGTCACTGATAGCTCTACTGTCACGTGACTGGCATATGTCTGACTGTTGCCGCTGATGTTTTGTCCAACCTAGTGTATGGATCTCAAACATACTGTACACCTCTACAATACACATCTATGTTTAAACACAGTAGCTGTGTCTGGACAAGACATCATATGGGCTCTGGTCAAAAGGCTGTGTTTACACAGGCTGCCCAATTCTGATCTTTTGCCTAATTATTAGCAAAGAGCTGATCCTGATTGGTTAAAAGACCAATTAGTGGAAAAGGTCAGAATTGGGCTGCCTGTAAACACATCCATAGTATTATAGTATATAGGGGAATAGGGTGTCATCAGGACACACAGTGGCATTTATATGACTTCTACGTCTGCGTCCCCAGCTGGGCTGACTGTCCCGTATCCCCTGCCAGCGGAGAGCGGCAGCTTGAGCAGACAAACGGATAGTAACATCGCGGCTCGAATTACGTGTGACCTGGGGCACTTCGTTAACTACATTACTGAAAACAGAAGCCTCGTTTTTGCCCCTCCCCCACCCCCCTTTCACCCACACCCACACATCTCTATCAACATCCCCTCCCATCCTCCCGCCTTGTGCTTTGATAAGGCTTGCACCCTTGTCAACAAGCGCGTATTTAATTAGTGTTGATTGTTGTTAGCGTGTTCAATAGTTATTAATTAGGCTGAGAGGGGCTCAGCTCGTCTTGATTGCATGCCTGGAGCGTGTGACACATGATGTGCTGTTTCACACTCAGTGACACAGACATACACTACCAACGCTGTGAAAATAGGGGTGAAAGGGGAAAAAAGAAGGGAAATGAGATAAAATAAAATTGTAGTTGTCAACATGCGCTGAATACAACAGGTTTAGACCCTTACAGAAATGCTTACTTACAAGCCCTTAACCAACAATGCAGTTTTAAGAAAGAATACCCAAAACATTTTTAAAAAGTCACAAATAATTAACCTCTTAAGGATCGCCTAAAATGACATACCCAAATCTAACTGCCTGGTAGCTCAGGACTGCAAGCAAGGATATGCATATTCTTGATACCATTTGAAAGAAACACTTTGAAGTTTATGGAAATGTGAAATTAATGTAGGAGAATGATAACACATTAGATCTGCGTAAAGATAGATACAAACAAAAAAACATGAGTTTTCTATTTTTGTTTTGTTCCATCATCTTTGAAATGCAAGAGAAAGGCCTCAATATAATATTGCAGTTTAGGCACAATTTAGATTTTGGCCACTAGTACTAGCAAGCAGTGTGTGTGCAAAAGTTTTAGATTGATCCAGTGAAGCATTGCAATACTGGACTATTTTTGTATTAAGTCTGCTCAAATGTCCCGAATTGGTCAATTGATACATTTTTCAAGTACATAACTATAGAGAACATACAAAAATCTCCTTATATGGAAATACAAAATGTAAGTTTACAACTCCCAGGAATGTCATATATGATGGATCATTAGCTTATACACTAACTTTCACACATCTAATTTAGATGGCCGAAGGGGGTGGTTGTGGGAGCCAGAGACAGCAGGGGTTCAAACTAGAACCCAGGTCCTACATTTGAACATAAAAATGGATTTATCAAACAAAACTATGCTACATTTATCTCTGGGACCCTTAGGATAGACAAATCAGAGCAAGATTACTGAATATAAGTACATTATTTACCTTCAGAGGTGAATGTATCAAACCAGTTGCGTGATACGTTTTTTTTTTTTGTGCACTCTCCTCAAACAATAGCAATGGCTATATATCGAGTCAGTGTGAGGGGGCTACTGGTTAGTCGAGGTAATTGAGGTAATATGTACATGAGGTAGAGTTATTAAAGTGACCATGCTTAGATGTTCAGGAGAGTCTTATGGCTTGGGGGTAGAAGCTGTTTAGAAGCCTCTTGGACATAGACTTGGCACTCCGGTACCTCTTACGGTACGGTAGCAGAAGAGAACAGTCTATGACTAGGGTGGCTGGAGTCTTTGACTATTTACGGGCCTTCCTCTGACCCCGCCTGGTATAGGCCTGGTATAGAGGTCTTGGATGGCAGGAAGCTTGGCCCCCAGTGATGTACTGGGTCGTCGCACTTTTCACCCTCTGTAGTGCCTTGTGGTCGGAGGCTGGAGCAGTTGCCAAAACCAGGCAGTGATGGCAACCAGTCAGGATGCTCTCCAATGGTGCAGCTGGATAACCTTTGAGGATCTGAGGACCCATGCCAAGTCTCCTTAGGGGAATAGGTTTTGTCGTGCCCTCTTCACGACTGTCTTGGTGTGTGCTTGGACCATGTTAGTTTGTTGGTGATGTGGACATCAAGGAACATGAAGCTCTCAACCTGCTCCCACATACAGCCCCGTCTGATGAGAATGGGGGTGTGCTATGTCTCTTCTTTTTCCTGTAGTCCAAATCAAATCAAATCAAATCAAATCAAATTTTATTGGTCACATGCGCCGAATACAACAGGTGCAGACATTACAGTGAAATGCTTACTACAGCCCTTAACCAACAGTGAATTTATTTTAAACAAAAAAGTAAGAATAAAACAACAACCAAAAAAGTGTTGAGAAAAAAAGAGCAGAAGTAAAATAAAGTGACAGTAGGGAGGCTATATATACAATAAAATAAAGTGACAGTAGGGAGGGCTATATATACAGGGGGTACCGTTGCATAGTCAATGCGCGGGGGCTACCGACTAGTTGAGGTAGTTGAGGTAATATGTACATGTGGGTAGAGTTAAAGTGACTATGCATAAATACTTAACAGAGTAGCAGCAGCGTAGGATGGGGTGGGGGGGGCAGTGCAAATAGTCCGAGGTAGCCATGATTAGCTGTTCAGGAGTCTTATGGCTTGGGGGTAGAAGCTGTTGAGAAGTCTTTTGGACCTAGACTTAGCACTGTACCGCTGCCGTGCGGTAGCAGAGAGAACAGTCTATGACTAGGGTGACTGGAGTCTTTGACAATTTTGAGGGCCTTCCTCTGACACCGCCTGGTATAGAGGTCCTGGATAGCAGGAGCTTTGCCCCAGTGATGTACTGGGCCGTAGCACTACCCTCTGTAAAATGTGCCTTGCGGTCAGAGGCCAAGCAGTTCCGCCATACCAGGCGGCGATTCGCAACCAGTCAGGATGCGATGGTGCAGCTGTAGAATTTTTTTGAGGATCTGAGGACCCATGCGCAAATCTTTTTTAGTCTCCTGAGGGGGAATAGGCTTTGTCGTGCCCTCTTCACGACTGACTTGGTGTGTTTGGACCGATGATAGTTCGTTGGGTGATGTGGACACCAAGGAACTTGGAAGCTCTCAACCTGTTCCACTACAAGCCCGTCGATGAGAATTGGGGGGCGTGCTCAGTCCTCTTTTTTTTCCTGTGTCCACAATCATCTCCTTTGTCTTCGGTCACGTTGAGGGAGAGGTTGTTGTCCTGTGGCACCACTCACGGCCAGATCTCTGACCTCCCTATAGGCTGTCTCATCGTTGTCGGTGATCAGGCCCCTACCACTGGTTAGATGTCGTTGGCAAACTTAATGATGGTGTTGAGTAGTGCCTGGCCAGCAGTCATGGGTGAACAGAGAGTACAGGAGGGACTGAGCACGCACCCTGAGGGGCCCCCGTGTTGAGGATCAGTGTGGCAGAGTGTTACCTACCCGCACTTACCACCTGGGGCGGCCCGTCAGGGAAGTCCAGGAGTCAGTTGCAGAGGAGGTGTTTAGTCCCAGGATCCTTAGCTTAGTGATGAGCTTAGAGGGCACTGTGGTGTTGAATGCTGAGCTGTAGTCAATGAATAGCATTCTCACGTAGGTGTTCCTCTTGTCCAGGTGGGGAAAGGGCAGTGTGGAGTGCGATAGAGATTGCATCATCTGTGGATCTGTTGGACGGTATGCAAATTGGAGTGGGTCCTAGGGTTTCTGGGATTATGCTGTTGATGTGAGCCATGACCAGTCTTTCAAAGCACTTCATGGCTACAGACGTCAGTGCTACGGGTCGGTAGTCATTTAGGCAGGTTATCTTAGAGTTCTTGGGCACGGGGACTTCATGGTGGTCTGCTTGAAACATGTTGGTATTACAGACTCAGTCAGGGACATGTTGAAAATGTCAGTGAAGACACTTGCCCAGTTGGTCAGCACATGCTCGGAGTACACGTCCTGGTAATCCGTCTGGCCCTGCAGGCCTTGTGAATGTTGACCTGTGCTTAAAAGTCTTACTTACATCGGCTACGGAGAGCGTGATCACAAAGTAGTCGTCCGGAACAGCTGGTGCTCTCATGCATGCTTCAGTGTTGCTTGCCTCAAGCGAGCATAGAAGTGGTTTAGCTCGTCTGGTAGGCTTGTGTCACTGGGCAGCTTCGCGGCTGTGCTCTCCCTTTGTAGTCTGTAATAGTTTTCAAGCCCTGCCACATCCGGACGAGCGTCAGAGCCAGTGTTAAAGTATGATTCAATCTTAGACCTGCTTATTGACTCTTTGCCTGTTTGATGGTTCAATCGGAGGTCATAGCGGGATTTCTTATAAACGTCCGGGTTAGAGTCCCGTTCCTTGAAAGCGGCAGCTCTACCCTTTAGCTCAGTGCGGATGTTTCCTGTAATCCATGGCTTCTGGTTGGGGTAGAATGTAACGACGGTCACTGTGGGGGGACATCATCGATGCACTTATTGATGAAGCCAGACTGATGTGAGTGTACTCCCTCAATGCTGTCTCGAAGAAGAATCCGGAACATGTTCCAGTCTGTGCTAGCAAAACAGTCCTGTAGCTTAGCATCTACCGTCATCTGACCACTTTTTTATTAGCCGAATCACTGGTGCTTCCTGCTTCAGTTTTTGCTTATAAGCAGGTCAGGAGGATATAGTTATGGTCAGATTTGCCAAATGGAGGGCGAGGGAGAGCTTATGTATGCGTCTCTGTGTGTGGAGGTAAAGGTGGTCTAGAGTTTTTTCCCCTCTGGTTGCACATTTAACATGCTGGTAGAAATGAGTGGTAGAACGGATTTAAGTTTCCCTGCATTAAAGTCCCCGGCTACTAGGAGCGCAGCATCTGGATGAGCGTTTTCCTGTTGATTAATGGCCTTGTACAACTCATTCAGTGCAATCTTAATGCCAGCATTGGTTTGTGGTGGTAAATAGACAGCTATGAAAAATATAGATGAAAACTCTCTTGGTAAATAGTGTGGTCTACAGCTTATCATAAGATACTCTACCTCAGCGAGCAAAACCTTGAGACTTCCTTAGTATTTGATTTTGTGCACCAGCTGTTGTTTACAAATATACACAGACCGCCGCCCCTCGTCTTACCGGAGTCTGCCCGTTCTGTCCTGCCGAAGAAAAGCGTAGCCTGCTAGCTGAATGTTGTCATTGTTGTCGTTCAGCCACGACTCCGCGAAACATAAGATATTACAGTTTTTAATGTCCTCGTTGGTAGGATAACCGTAATCTTAAATCGTCCATTTTATTCTCAAAAGCTTGAACGTTGGGCTAATAAGGGGGATTGATGGGGAGGGAAGCTACAGTGGGATCAAAGACCGATCTGCTGCCCGACGATATCCGTTTCTCACGCGAATGACGGGGATTGGGCCTTGCGGGAGTCTGAGAATCCTTCGCTAACGCCTCGTTGAAGAAAAAGTATTGGCAATACCAGGTGAGTAATCGCTGTCTGATATCCAGAATTTTCTTTGGTTATAAGAGACTGATGGCAGAAACATTAGTAACAAAATAAATTACAAATAACGCGGAAAAAACACACATAATAGTACAATTGGTGGGTAAACGGCAGCCATCTTCTTCCTGGGCGCTGTTAGCTCACAATCGGTCTCCAAACCCATTAGTCCACAATCATCTCCTTTGATACTGAGGGAGATGGTGTGTTGGCACAAAGATTCTGACCCCTCCCATATGGTAGCTTGTGGTGATCAAATTAAATTTTTTTATTTTATTTTTTATTTTTTGAATATATATATATATATATATATATATATATACAGTGGGGGAAAAAGTATTAGTAGCCACCACCATTGTGAATTTCCCATTTAAAAAGATAGAGAGGCTGTAAATTAATTATAGTACAAGTAACTAGACAGACAAATTGAGGAAAAAAAATCACAGTAGGATTTGAATTTATTTGCAAATTATGGTGGAAAATAAGTATTTGGTCAAATAGAAACAAGCAAGATTTCTGGCTCCTCACAGACCTGTAACTTCTTCTTTAAGAACTCCTCTGTCCTCCACTGCTACCTGTATTAATGGCACCTGTTTGAACTTGTTATCAGTATAAAAAGACACCTGTCCACAACCCTCAAACAGTCACACTCCAAACTCCACTATGGTTAAGACTAAAGAGCTGTCAAAGGACACCAGGAAACAAAATTGTAGACCTGCACTCAGGCTGGGGAAGACTGAATCTGCAATAGGTAAGCAGTTTGGTTTGAAGAAATCAACTGTGGGAGCAATTATTAGGAAATGGAAGACATACAAGACCACTGATAATCTCCCTCGATAAGGGGCTCCACGTGAAGATCTCACCCCTGCGGGGTCAAAATGATACAAGAATGGTGAGCAAAAATCCCAGAACCACACGTGGGGACCTAGTGAATGACCTGCAGAGAGCTGGGACCAAAGTAACAAAGCCTACCATAGTAACACACTAGCGCCAGGGACTCAAATCCTGCAGTGAAAGACGTGGTCCCTGCTGCTGTCAAGAAACAGTCAGGCCCGTCTGAAGTTGCTAGAGGATTTGGATGATCCAGAAGAGGATTGGGAGAATGTATATGGTAGATGTGAACCAAAATAGAACTTTGTAAAAACTCAACTCATTGTGGGGTTTGGAGGTTGAAAGAACGCTGAGTTGCATCCAAAGAACACCATACCTACTGTGAAGATGGGGGTGGAAACATATGCTTTGGGGGCGTTTTTTGGAAAGAGACCAGGACGACTGATCCGTAAAGGAAAGAATGAATGGGGCCATGTATCATGAGATTTTGAGTGAAAACACTCAGAAGTGATTGAAGATGAAAGGGTGGTCTTTAGCATGACAATGATCCCAAACACAATCCGCCTCGGGCAATCGAAGGAGTGGCTTCGTGAAGAAGCATTTAATCCTGGAGTGAACAGTCTCAGATCTCAACCCCATAGAAAATCTTTGGAGGAGTTGAAAGTTCGAGTTGCTCAGCGACAGCCCCAAAACATCACTGCTCTAGAGGAGATCCGTATGGGAGGAATGGGCCAAAATACCAGCAATAGTGTGTGAAAACCTTGGTGAAGCACTTTACAGGAAACGCTTGACCTGTGTCATTGCTAACAAAGGGGTATATAACAAAGTATTGACAAAACTTTTGTTAGTGACCAAATACTTATTTTCCACCATAATTTGCAAATAAATTCATTAAAAACTACTACAATGTGATTTTCTGGATTTTTTATCATTTTGTTGTTAGTTGACGCGGTACCTATGATGAAAATTACAGGCCTCTCTCATCAAATAAGTGGGAGAATTTGCAATGGTGTGACCAACACTTTTTTCCCCCACTGTATATACACAGTTGAATACATAACTTGGGTCAAACATTCTTGGGTAGATCACAAGCTTCCCACAATAAGTTGGGAGGACTTTGGCCCATTCCTCCTGACAGAGCTGGTGTAACTGAGTCAGGTTTGTAGGCCTCCTACCGTACACGCTTTTTCAGTTCTGCCCACAAATGTTCTATAGATTGAGGTAGGGCTTTGTGATGTACACTCCAATACCTTGACTTTGTTGTCCTTAAGCCATTTTGCCACAACTTTGGAAGTATGGTTTAGGGGTATTGTCATTTGGAAGAGCCATTTGCGACTGGGCTTTAACTTCCTGACTGATGTCTTGAGATGTTGAGCACAATATATCCACATAATTTTCCTTCCTCATGATGCCATCTATTTTGTGAAGTGCACCAGTCCCTCCTGCAGCAAAGCACCCCCACAGCATGATGCTGCCACCCCTGCTTCACGGTTGGGATGGTGTTTTCGGCTTGCAAGCACTCCTTTTCTCCAAACATAACGATGGTATTATGGACAAACAGTTTATTTATGTTTATCAGACCAGAGGACGTTTCTCCAAAAAGTAAGATCAATGTCCCATGTGCAGTTGAAAACGTAGTCTGGCTTTATTATGGCAGCGTTTGGAGCAGTGGCTTTCCTGCTGAGTGGCCTTTCAGGTTATGTCTATATAGGACTTGTTTTACCTCTTGGATATTGATACTGTACCTGTTTCCTCCAGCATCTTCACAAGGTCCTTTGCTGTTGTTCGAGGATTTGACTTTTCGCACTAAAAGTGATATCTAGGAGACAGAACACGCCTCTTCCTGAGCTGCATGATGGCCGCGTGGTCCATGGTGTTTATACTTGCGTATATTGTTTGTACAGATGAACCTACCTTCAGGTGTTTGGAAATTGCTCCCAAGGATGAACCAGACTTGTGGAGGTCTACAATATTTACTTGTGTCATGCACAAAGTAGATATCCTAATCCGACTTGCCAAAACTATAGTTTGTTAACAAGAAATTTGTGGAGTGGTTGAAAATGAGTTTAATGACTCCAACCTAAGTGTATGTGAAATCATAGACTTCAATCAGATATATATTCTGTATAATATATATATATATATATATATATATATACATATACATATACATATATATAATATATACATACAGTGGGGGAAAAAGTATTTGGTAAATAATTAATTGTGCAAGTTTCCACTTAAAAGATGAGAGAGGCCTGTAATTTCATCATAGGTACACGCCAACTGGTGACAGATTGGGGGTGGGGAATGAGAAAAAATCCAGAAAATCACATTGTAGGATTTTAATGAATTTATTTGCAAATTATGGTGGAAAATAATATTTGGTAATAACAAAAAGTTTTGTCACTACTTTGTTATATACCTTTGGTTGGCAATGACACATATTTCAAACGCTGTAAGTCTTCACAAGGTTTCACTGTTGCTGGTATTTTGGCCCATTCCTCATGCAGATCTCCCTAGAGCAGTGATGTTTTGAGCTGTCGCTAGGATAACCTCCAAAGATTTTCTATGAAGGAGATCTGGGAGACTGGCCAGGCCACTCCA
>NW_025539209.1:0-14178 GCF_020615455.1 Coregonus clupeaformis
TTGACGATACAGTGGGGAAAAAAAAGTATTTAGTCAGCCACCAATTGTGCAAGTTCTCCCACTTAAAAAGATGAGAGAGGCCTGTAATTTTCATCATAGGTACACGTCAACTATAACAGACAAATTGAGAAAAAAAATCCAGAAAATCACATTGTAGGATTTTTAATGAATTTAGTTAGCAAATTATGGTGGAAAATAAGGATTTGGTCACCTACAAACAAGCTAGATTTCTGGCTCTCACAGACCTGTAACTTCTTCTTTAAAGGCTCCTCTGTCCTCCACTTCGTTACCTGTATTAATGGCACCTGTTTGAACTTGTTATCAGTATTAAAGACACCTGTCCACAACCTCAAACAGTCACACTCCAAACTCCACTACCCATGGCCAAGACCAAAAGAGCTGTCAAAGGACACCAGAAACAAAATTGTAGACCTGCACCAGGCTGGGAGGGGCTAGAGTCTGCAATAGGTAAGCCCCAGCTTGGTTTGAAGAAATCCAGCTGTGGGAGCAATTATTAGGAAGTGGAAGACATACAAGACCACTGATAATCTCCCTCGATCTGGGGCTCCACGAAATCTCACCCGTGGGAATCAAAATGATCACAAGAACGGTGAACAAACATCCCAAACCACACGGGGGGACCTAGTGAATGACCTGCAGAGAGCTGGGACCAAAGTAACAAAGCCTACCATCAGTAACACACTACGCCTCCAGGGACTCAAATCCCCTGCAGTGCCAGGCGTGTCCCCCTGCTTAAGCCAGTACATGTCCAGGCCGTCCCTGAAGTTTTGCTAGAGTGCATTTGGATGATCCAGAAGAGGATTGGGAGGGTGTCATATGGTCAGATGAAACCAAAATAGAACTTTTTGGTAAAAACTCAACTCGTCGTGTTTGGAGGACAAATAATGCTGAGTTGCATCCAAAGAACACCATACCTACGTGAAGCATGGGGGTGGAAACATCATGCTTTGGGTGTTTTTCTGCCAAGGGACCAGGACGACTGATCCGTGTAAAGGAAAGAATGAATAGGGCCATGTGTACGTAGAGATTTTGGGTAAAAACCTCCTTCCCATCAGCAAGGGCATTGAAGATGAAGGCGTGGCTGGGGTCTTTCAGCATGACAATGATCCCAAACACACCGCCCGGGCGGGAGTGGCTTCGTAAGAAGCTTTCAAGGTCCTGGAGTGGCCTTCCAGCCAGTCTCCAGATCTCAACCCCATAGAAAATCTTTGGAGGGAGTTGAAAGTCCGTGTTTGCCCAGTGACAGCCCCAAAACATCACTGCTCTAGAGGAGATCTGCATGGAGGAATGGGCCAAAATACACCAGCAACAGTGTGTGAAAACCTTGCGAAGACTTATAGAAAATGTTTGACCTGTGTCATTGCCAACAAAGGTATATAACAAAGTATTGAGAAACTTTTGTTATTGACCAAATACTTATTTTTCCACCATAATTTGCAAATAAATTCATAAAAATCCTACAATGTGATTTTCTGGAAAAAGAAATTCTCATTTTGTCTGTCATAGTTGGCGTGTACCTATGTATGAAAATTACAGGCCTCTCTCATCTTTTTAAGTGGGAGAACTTTCTGCACAATTGGTGGCTGACTAAATACTTTTTTTCCCCTACTGTATATATATATATATATATATGTTTTTACATTAGGTCCAATTAAATATAATATATATATTTTACATAGCAACTCATAATAAGGAGCTCTAGCTAAACTTAAAAATAAGTGGGCGCAGTCCAAAAAGACCCTGAATATTAATAACGGAAGAAATGCAATGATAAAGGGGGCAATATCTTGCCCGGTAATTGCACATTCTGGACATTACCTTACTACTACCCACTCAGTGAGCTTCAATAAAACAGCCTAGCTGCGGTTTCCAATGCCAGCACATTTCTGTATTACTTAATCAGAGGATTCAAATGTAAATGTGGATTCAAATGTGGAGCAGTGACCTAGCTGTGTTTCCAGCTAATCCCGCGACTCTTATCTGACTTCGACCTATCGTTTCTTCCTTGTAGAGGACACTGAGCAACACAGAGAGCTCCCGCTCACATACGTCACACTTGAACACGTAGTATGGCATGATATAGCCTATATGCCCCCCCTCCTCCTGCTGCTATATATAGCTGGCTCAAAACAAGAGCTATGAGTCAGCGGTTCAGGTTCCAGCTCCTCTACAGATCTCCACCTCTCTGAAGTATGAGCCCTGGGCAAAAACCAGAGCTAAGACCTTAACAGCCCAGTGATTAAAGCCAGTCCCATGGGCTTTTGACTCTATAGTCTACTTACTGGAGCCCAGCGGGATACAGAAGAGTGTGTAATGTACTTTACAACCTGCTTTGATTTCTCTTATTAATTGCTGCAGAATTGAATGTATCGATTTCCCTTGTATTTTCCTGCTCTTCTTTTGCTTGGGCAAGATGTGGGTCAGACACTTAACATGGCACGAATCACTTAATGTACAGTGTATTCGGAAAGTATTCAGACCCCTTCACTTTTTCCACATTTTTGTTACATTACATACTTGTTCTAAAATTGATTAAATCGTTTTTTTTCCCCTCATCAACACAATACCCACATAATGACAAAGCAAAAACAGTTTTTTTGAAATTTTAGCAAACGCATATAAAAAAAACTGATATCAAATTAACGTAAGTATTCAGACCCTTTACTACAGTACTTTGCCTGAAGCTTTACCTTTGGCAGCGATTACAGCCTCGAGTCTTCTTGGGTATGACTCAAGCTTACACACCTGTATTTTAGGGAGTTTCTCCCATTGTTCTCTGCAGATCTTCTCAAGCTCTGTCCAGGTTGGATGAGGATCGTTGCTGCACCCAGCTATTTTCAGGTCTCTCCAGAGATGTTCGATCGGATTCAAGTCCGGGCTCTGGCTGGGCCACTCAAGGACATTCAGAGACTAGTCCTGAAGCCACTCCAGCGTTGTCTTGGCTGTGTGCTTAGGGTCGTTGTCCTGTTGGAAGGTGAACCTTCGCCCCAGTCTAAGGTCCTGAGTGCTTTTTAAAAAAAATCCATTTTAGAATAAGTCTGTAACGTAACAAAATGTGGAAAAGGGGAAGGGGTCTGAATACTTTGCGAATGCACTGTAGATTGGTCCACAACGTATGGTGTGAGTGCTGTGTTGCGGTATGGTGTGTGTCTCTTGCCTGACGGTTGTCCTCTCACCCGTGGCACAGGTGTACTGTGCCGTGTGCTGCAACAGGAGATGCAAGCTAAAGTACCTGGACAAGGAGTCCCGGGTGTGTGTCATCTGCTTCGAGACCATACACAGAAGTAAGATCCAGGGGTGTGTGTCAGGGTTTTCGATAAAACAATTGTTGCTGGCCAAAGTGTCCGGGAGGAGAAAAAAGTCCCATTGCAAAATAATGCTTATTATTAATTGATGGAAATACTGTACCAGTCGATGTGCTCAATTTTCAAAGCCAAATATGATTATCCCTGTTTCCAGTGTGCCCGCCAAGAGGGGATTCTCTCTCTAAAACAGAGTAAAGACGGCTTCAAGATCACGCCTTCTTGACACTAGAAAAGCCTGGCCTTTACGTACTCCCCTTCGAGCCAAATACCAATGACGCGTCTTCTGGACGTCAACATTCTAACAGTCTAGTAAATACATATCATATATGCTATCGGAAGAATAATAATTTGGTTGTGTTTTATGAAGGTCTTACGTAACATTAGAATACATTAGAACATAATAGCTTATTCATTAGTTTGTTACTGTAGCTGTAGTGTAAAAACAAGAAGTGAGTTTGTGTTAAATTCATCATAAAGAAATACATTCTAATTTCGTTTTGGCAGGTCTTTAAATATATTTTTAAAGTTGTATTATCTTACTGATCTTTGCTTAGTACCCTGAGCAATGCTGCTGTGAGTGCTCAGACATTGTACGCATGGAACAGCACGGTTATTCTTGGAAAAAGTAATATTTTGAAATAGAGCTCACCTCTTGAATTTTGAGTAATTTGACAAAGGTAAGTGTTTTAGAAGAGCAGAATCTGCTCTTTCTAATTCTATATAGACATCAAATGTCTGTATAGGAGGATTTGAAAAAAGTTATACTCCTTTCCCTGCCTCTGTGTAAATTCCAAGCTGTACAATTTGACAATTTATAATATTGTCACCTATCAGACTATTGTCAATTGAATCTGGTCTTTAGGCTAACTAGAATGAACAAAAATATAAACGCAACATGCAGAAATTTCAAAGATTTTACTAAGTTACAGTTCATATAAGGAAATAAGTCAATTTAAATAAATAAATGAGGCCCTAATCTATGGATTTCACATGACTGGGCAGGGGCGCAGCCATGGGTGGGCCTGAAAGGGCATAGGCCCACCCACTTGGGAGACTGACCCACCCACTGAGGAGCCAGGCCCAGCCAATCAAAATTATTTTTCCCCCACAAAATGACTTTATTACAGACAGAAATACTCCTCAGTTTCATCAGCTGTCCGGGTGGCTGGTCTCAGACGATCCCGCAGGTGAAGAAGCCGGATGTGGAGGTCCTGGGCTGGCGTGGTTACACGTGGTCTGCGGTTGTGAGGCCGGTTGGAAGCACTGCCAAATTCTCTAAAACAACGTTGGAGGCGGCTTATTGTAGAGAAATGAACATTCAATTCTCTGGCAACAGCTCTGGTGGACATTCCTGCAGTCAGCATGCCAATTGCACGCTCCCTCAAAACTTGAGACATCTGTGGCATTGTGTTATGTGTGAAATTAGTTTCAGTATAGTTTAGGTGTAGTTTTGATGGGCCATCAGCTGCGCTGGCTGACTGGCAGTGAATAAAGGGCACAAGAAGAAAAAAAAGAAAAACAGTTTGTTAAGATTCTAACTTCTATGAGTGTTTTCTTCCTAGATGTCATACTCTTACATCTGTGACATGGGTGTATGTTATCTGCTATGCTACAAGACCACCATCAGATGTGTGTAGCTCAGCTGACTGCTCTGTATGGCTCGGAACCACCATTGTCTGGCTCCTCTTCCCAGAAGAACATGAAAGAAGCCTTTGATGTCTGAAGAACACACTAGAGTATTCACAGCCTGGTGTTTGTTGCTGTTGTGTAGTTGGTAGACGTCAGCCTAACTCAGACCTGGGGGCATATGGAGCTCTGTGGTGAATGATGCTTGGAAGGTATCCCAATTTATGTTCACTCTGAGCTTTAAGGTCACTTAGAAAGAATGTCAGACAAGGTCTCTAAACTATTTCAACTTGGAGTGCTTACTGAACCGAAGTAATATGCATTTAGAGAACAACTCTGAAGAAGAAGCAAGACGGAGGGTGTGTTACAAGAGTTGCCGTCAATGTTCCCTCAATTGCCACTGAGCAAATTTCAGGTCTGCTGAGCACAAATTTGAATGTTGTGAAAATTCTGTGCAACTTCCTGCGCGCGTTTACTGTGAACACTGAGGCTGTACCCGCTTTAAGTTAAAGTTTTAACAGTGGCCAAGTAGGCTACTGTGGCTATTTGATCATAATGTAGGCCTACCAGAGTGGCCTACCATAAAACAATGGTGAGAATGCATCCCATAACATTTTTACATAGACATAGCTGTTCTATTATTCAGCCTACAGCAGCAGCCAATATGTGGTGTTCCATGTAGGCCTACATTCCATGAGACCTTTGAAAAAAAAACATGCAGCGCATAACATTAACCTGTTTATCCACTTGTCCTTCAGACAAGGAGGTGGCTGAAAATGTTGTTGTTGTTTGATGCAAGAAACCCCTTTACCAATAAAATGCATTATTATTCTCATACCATTTACAGAGAATCAGACAAATTATGCTACCCTCTACCTATTAGCTACTTAGTTTATTCAAGCCTGTCTCAAAACACAACACTGCCCCTTTTAAGACAAAGCTCTTTACCTGACATGCTTTTCAAAGATGTCTAGAAATGTACCCATTTTGTGCTCTTGTAGGAAGCAATCACTCCCCTATTGCTGACTACAAATTACAGTGGGGAAAAAAAGTATTTAGTCAGCCACCAATTGTGCATGTTCTCCCACTTAAAAAGATGAGAGAGGCCTGTAATTTTCATCATAGGTACACGTCAACTATGACAGACAAAATGAGAAAAAAAATTCCAGAAAATCACATTGTAGGATTTTTTATGAATTTATTTGCAAATTATGGTGGAAAATAAGTATTTGGTCAATAACAAAAGTTTCTCAATACTTTGTTATATACCTTTTGTTGGCAATGACACAGGTCAAACGTTTTCTGTAAGTCTTCACAAGGTTTTCACACACTGTTGCTGGTATTTTGGCCCATTCCTCCATGCAGATCTCCTCTAGAGCAGTGATGTTTTGGGGCTGTCGCTGGGCAACACGGACTTTCAACTCCCTCCAAAGATTTTCTATGGGGTTGAGATCTGGAGACTGGCTAGGCCACTCCAGGACCTTGAAATGCTTCTTCCGAAGCCACTCCTTCGTTGACCGGGCGTGTGTTTGGGATCATTGTCATGCTGAAAGACCCAGCCACGTTTCATCTTCAATGCCCTTGCTGATGGAAGGAGGTTTTCACTCAAAATCTCACCGATACATGGCCCCATTCATTCTTTCCTTTAACGGATCAGTCGTCCCTGGTCCCTTTGCAGAAAAAACAGCCCCAGAGCATGATGTTTCCACCCCCATGCGTCACAGTAGGTATGGTGTTCTTTGGATGCAACTCAGCATTCTTTGTCCTCCAAACACGACGAGTTGAGTTTTTACCAAAAAAGTTATATTTTGGTTTCATCTGACCATATGACATTCTCCCAATCCTCTTCTGGATCATCCAAATGCACTCTAGCAAACTTCAGACGGGCCTGGACATGTACTGGCTTAAGCAGGGGGGACACGTCTGGCACTGCAGGATTTGAGTCCCTGGCGGCGTAGTGTGTTACTGATGGTAGGTTTTGTTACTTTGGTCCCAGCTCTCTGCAGGTCATTCACTAGGTCCCCCGTGTGGTTCTGGGATTTTTGCTCACCATTCTTGTGATCATTTTGAGCCCCACGGGGTGAGATCTTGCGTGGAGCCCCAGATTGAGGGAGATTATCAGTGGTCTTGTATGTCTTCCATTTCCTAATAATTGCTCCCACAGTTGATTTCTTCAAACCAAGCTGCTTACCTATTGCAGATTCAGTCTTCCCAGCCTGGTGCAGGTCTACAATTTTGTTTCTGGTGTCCTTTGACAGCTCTTTGGTCTTGGCCAAAGTGGAGTTTGGAGTGT
Source organism: Coregonus clupeaformis (assembly GCF_020615455.1). NCBI lineage: Eukaryota > Metazoa > Chordata > Actinopteri > Salmoniformes > Salmonidae > Coregonus > Coregonus clupeaformis. The sequence goes on from NW_025539209.1 coordinate 7,246, forward strand.
GACTGTTTGAGGTTGTGGACAGGTGTCTATTATACTGATAACAAGTTCAAACAGGTGCCATTAATACAGGTAACGAGTGGAGGACAGAGGAGCCTCTTAAAGAAGAAGCTACAGGTCTGTGAGAGCCAGAAATCTTGCTTGTTTGTAGGTGACCAAATACTTATTTTCCACCATAATTTGCAAATAAATTCATTAAAAATCCTACAATGTGATTTTCTGGATTTTTCTTTCTCAATTTGTCTGTCATAGTTGACGTGTACCTATGATGAAAATTACAGGCCTCTCTCATCTTTTTAATTGGGAGAACTTGCACAATTGGTGACTGACTAAATACTTTTTTTCCCCACTGTATCTATAACAGGGCTACTAACTCACTAACTAGCAATGGATATGAACAAAATGTGCACACTTGGCTACATGCAGCTCTCGCTTTGATCTCAAAACAAGCGCATCTACTCACGACCGCTCATGCTGTTAACACAGTCCAGATCAAAGTAAATGGCACAGATCCATATATGGCAATGGTCTATTTGCATATACAGTTGAAGTCGGAGGGTTTACATACACCTTAGCCAAATACATTTAAACTCAGTTTTTGCAATTCCTGACATTTAATCCTAGTAAAAATTCCCTGTCTTAGGTCAGTCACCACTTTATTTTAAGAATGTGAAATGTCAGAATAATAGTGAGAGAGATTTATTTCAGCTTTTATTTATTTCATCACATTCCCAGTGGGTCAGAAGTTTACATACACACACAATTAGTATTTGGTAGCATTGCCTTTAAATTGTTTAACCTGGGTCAAACGTTTGGGTAGCCTTCCCACAATAAGTTGGGTGAATTTTTTGGCCCAGTCCTCCTGACAGAGCTGGTGTAACTGGAGTCAGGTTTGTAGGCCTCCTTGCTCGCACACGCTTTTTCAGTTCTGCCCACAAATGTTCTATAGGATTGAGGTCAGGGCTTTGTGATGGCCACTCCAATACCTTGACTTTGTTGTCCTTAAGCCATTTTGCCACAACTTTGGAAGTACACGCTTGGGGTCATTGTCCATTTGGAAGACACATTTACGACCAAGCTTTAAATTCCTGACTGATGTCTTGAGATGTTGCTTCAATATATCCACATCATTTTCCTTCCTCATGATGCCATCTATTTTGTGAAGTGCACCAGTCCCTCCTGCAGCAAAGCACCCCCACAGCATGATGCTGCCACCCCCGTGCTTCACGGTTGGGATGGTGTTCTTCGGCTTGCAAGCGACCCCCCCTTTTTTCCTCCAAACATAACAATGGTCATTATGGGCAAATAGTTATGTTTTTGTTTCATCAGACCAGAGGACATTTCTCCAAAAAGTACGATCTTTGTCCCCATGTGCAGTTGCAAACCAGTCTGGCATTTATATGGCGGTTTTGGAGCAGTGGCTTCATCCTTGCTGAGCGGTCTTTCAGGTTATGTCGATATAGGACTTGTTTTACTGTAGATATAGATACTTTTGTACCTGTTTCATCCAGCATCTTCACGGGGTCCTTTGTTGTTGTTCTGGAAGGAGACAGAATGCGTCTCTTCCTTAGCGGTATGACGGCTGCGTGCTCCCATGGTGTTTATACTTGCGTACTATTGTTTGTACAGATGAACGTGGTACCTTCAGGCGTTTGGAAATTGCTCCCAAGGATTAACCAGTCTACAATTATTTTTCTGGGGTCTTGGCTGATTTCTTTTAATTTTCCCATGATGTCAAGCAAAGAGGCACTGAGTTTGAAGGTAGGCCTTGAAATACATCCACAGGTACACCTCCAATTGACTCAAATTATGTCAGTTAGCCTATCAGAAGCTTCTAAAGCCATGACATCACTTGCTGGAATTTTTCAAGCTGTTTAAAGGCACAGTCAACTTAGTGTATGTAAACTTCTGACCCACTGCAATTGTGATACAGTGAATTATAAGTGAAATAATCTGTCTGTAAACAATTGTTTGAAAAATTACTTGTCACCAACTTGCCAAAACTATAGTTTGTTAACAAGACATTTGTGGAGTGGTTGAAAAACAAGTTTTAATGACTCCAACCTAAGTGTATTGTGATGTCACGAGAGGCTACACAGCTTTCAGCGGGATTGCTCAAGTAGTGCAAGGAGACCAGGTTCAACCAAAACAAGGATTTTATTAAAGGTCTTGGGAAACTAACGAAAGTATAACACAATTCTGTTCTCTGGTGGCTCTTTAAGGGTTAACAGTTCAGGGATGTCTCTTCCACATCCAAAATCATAACTCTCCCTCGCTCAAATAACTTTTCCCCAGTCTTACTGTATTCCACGTTGCAGCTAGTGGCCAACCCAGCAAAACGTCCTTCCAAATGTCCCACACGTATTTCCACAGGTGCATATATCCAAAGGTGAGTATTTCCCCAAAGGTAAGTATCTCCAAATCCTTATATTCCTCATGGAAGTGGACGTGCAGCACTCTTGTCCTCCAGAGAGCCCAGGTTGGAGACTGTGTCTCTTCACTCCCTCAGTGTGTCTCTTCCCTTCCAAACCTTCAGCTCATCAGCTCCTGATTTGTTTCAGCTGCGTGGGAAGATTGGCCATAGAGGGGTGGCGTTCCCGACCATACCAGCAGATGGAGCCATAGCTGTCTGGGTTTGCAGCCACCTCAGGGGATGTAACGTCCCTCCAGGACACAGCCTCTCGTGACATCACACATCCCCCTCCTCGGGACCGACGTCCTCGTCGGGGTAAAGGCAGCGAAGAAGGCATCACGCCGGAGAGGGCGTCCGCATTGCCGTGGTGCTTGCCAGACTGCTCTCTCTTCAACTCCTCCAACTCTAGGACCAGGGACTCAGCCTCCTGTTGTCTCTCCTTGAGTTTCTTACTGAACGCATCAGCCTTGGTTTTAGCAGAGTTTAGCTTCTGTTGAGCAGCTTTCAGTTCCTTCTCTCTCTCTGCCTCCGCATTCTTCATCTTGTTCTCCAACACCTTGTACTTCTCCTCTGCCTTCTTCTGGACCTCCTTACTACTGCGCAGGGTCTCCTCACACTCCTCGATGGTCCTGCGCAGCCTCTCCAGCTCCTCCTGTTGCTTAGGGAAGGAGCTCTGTTGGAGTTTAGCCTGGAGGATATCTAACTCTTCTGTCTTCATGTCTAACTGTTGCTTTAACAAACGATACCTCTCAGCGGTCCCCTTCCAGACCAGACAGTTCTTTGTCCAGATTCTGTAGCTCCGTCTCTGTGTCGGTCTGGGCACCTGCCATCCCTATCAGAGCCCGGGCGGGAGTGAGTAACTCGGAGGATTGCACCGGAGCCTTCCCAGGATGAGTCTTGCCTCTCCGTTTCCGAGGTACTCGGGTTATCCTCTCCTGAGACTCTCTCCAGAGTGGGTAAAAGGCTGGGCAGTCTCGTCCAATTAGGGACAGGGACGGGAGGAATCAACCACCCCCGCCGTCGTGTGTATGGTTCCCCGTGTGCTGGTCATTGTAAGTTCAGTAATGGGGTATTCTCTGGTGTCCCCATGGACACAGGAAACTGGGAGGACTTTCCCCGGGGTCAGCACGTTGGGCCCACTCAAATCCTTACGCACCAGGGTGGCCCGGCTACCAGAATCCAGTAAGGCCTCCGCATCATGGTGATTCACAGTTACCGGGCAGGTGGGGGGGTCGATCTGGGCCGCCATCTACGACTCCCAAGAGCGAGGCAAAACGATGTGTGGGTGCTGAGCTGGAGGACTCCGCAGTGGGCATAGGTTCATCGGCTGGTTTCCCACACTGCCAGGAGATATGTCCCATCTCCCCACACCGGTAACACTGTCGAGTTTCCACCTCCTGGTGTACTCTTCTTGGACCCGCCTGGTTTCTGGCTCCCCCTGGAGCCGGGATAAGTCCTGACGTGGCTGGGTTCGGGACCTTGGGGGTCCTTTGGACGGGTTCTTCCCATTTGTGGTGGGGCCGCACTCCTGGGGTCTTTTTCGGGAAGCATTCAGCATCTCCGCTGTGGCCTGGTACTTTTCCACAGCTTCCACGGTCAGATCAGCCGTGGTCAAGGCCTGTTGACTGATGAACCGTTTTTGCCTCATAAGGCGGGCGCGTAGGTAACGATCCACCACAACGGCCTCCACCACCGCCGCTGCTGTATTCCTCTGCGGATCCAGCCATTTCCTTGCGATTCGGACAAGTTCATGCATCTGCGCCCGAGGAGGTTGGTCTGGTTGGAAGGTCCAGCCGTGAAAGCGCTGGGCCATACCAAACTTTGTGAGTCCATATCTGCTGAGGATCTCAGACTTCAGGGCATCATAGTCAGTAACCTGGTCAGGGCCCAGGTCCCGGACAGCATTCAGCGATTCCCCGGTTAGAAAGGGGGGCTAACAGACCAACCCACTGTTGCCTGGGCCAGGCTTCCCTAGTGGCCGTGGCCTCAAATGCATGCAGGTATGCCTCAATGTCATCGGTAGCTCCCATCTTAGATATAAAGTCACTTGCCTTTATTGGGCGGGTATTTTGGACAACCCTCTGTCTCTGCAACTGCAATTCCTCTGCCTTCAGAAGGTTGGCTTTCTTTTGCTCCTCCAAGAGAGCCACGTTTGCTTGCATCTGGGCTTGCTGGCCAGCAACAAGGGCTTTCAGTATGTCCTCCATTTCAGTCGGCGGGGAGCCTACGGCCAACTTGGAAAACTGGGTGATCAAACCTTCGGTATCCTCCTCTGACATGCACTATTAACGCTTAGCTTGCCCGTATTCTCCACCATCTGTGATGTCACGAGAGGCTACACAGCTTTCAGCGGGATTGCTCAAGTAGTGCAAGGAGACCAGGTTCAACCAAAACAAGGATTTTATTAAAGGTCTTGGGAAACTAACGAAAGTATAACACAATTCTGTTCTCTGGTGGCTCTTTAAGGGTTAACAGTTCAGGATGTCTCTTCCACATCCAAAATCATAACTCTCCCTCGCTCAAATAACTTTTCCCCAGTCTTACTGTATTCACGTTGCAGCTAGTGGCCAACCCAGCAAAACGTCCTTCCAAATGTCCCACACGTATTTCCACAGGTGCATATATCCAAAGGTGAGTATTTCCCCAAAGGTAAGTATCTCCAAATCCTTATATTCCTCATGGAAGTGGACGTGCAGCACTCTTGTCCTCCAGAGAGCCCAGGTTGGAGACTGTGTCTCTTCACTCCCTCAGTGTGTCTCTTCCCTTCCAAACCTTCAGCTCATCAGCTCCTGATTTGTTTCAGCTGCGTGGGAAGATTGGCCATAGAGGGGTGGCGTTCCCGACCATACCAGCAGATGGAGCCATAGCTGTCTGGGTTTGCAGCCACCTCAGGGGGATGTAACGTCCCTCCAGGACACAGCCTCTCGTGACATCACAGTATGTAAACTTCCGACTTCAACTGTATACTGAACGAAATATATAAACGCAACATGCAACAGTTTCAAAGATTTGACTGAATAACAGTTCATATCAGAAAATATGTCAATTGAAATAAATTCATTAGGCCCTAATCTATAGATTTGCATCTGTTAGTCACAGATACTGTACCTTTAAAAAAAAAGGTGGGGTGTGGATCAGAAAACCAGTCGGTATCTGGTGTGACCACCATTTGCCTCATGCAGCACAACACATCTCCTTCGCATAGAGTTGATCAGGCTGTTGATTGTGGCCTGTGGATTGTTGTCCCACTCCTCTTCAATGGCTGTGTGAAGTTGCTGGATATTGGCGGGGAACTGGAACATGCTGTCGTACACGTAGATCCAGAGAATCCTAAACATGCTCAATGGGTGACATGTCTGGTGAGTATGCAGGCCATTGAAGAACTGGGACATTTTCAGCTTCCAGGAATCGTGTACAGATCCTTGCGACATGGGGCCGTGCATTATCATGATGAAACATGAGCTGATGGCGGTGGATGAATGGCACAACAATGGGCCTCAGGATCTCGTCACGGCATCTCTGTGCATTTAAATTGCCATCGATAAAATGCAATTGTGTTGGTTGTCCGTAGCTTATGCCTACCCATACCATAACCCCACCGCCACCATGGGGCACTCTGTTAACGTTGACATCAGCAAACTGCTCGCCCCCACAACGCCATACACGTGGTCTGCGGTTGTGAGGCCGGTTGGACTTACCACCAAATTCTCTTAAAACTAAATTGGTAGAGAAATTAACATTAAATTCTCTGGCAACAGCTCTGGTGGACATTCCTGCAGTCAGCATGCCAATTGCACACACCCTGAACACTTGAGACATCTGTGGCATTGTGTTGTGTGACAAAACTGCACATTTAGAGTGGCCTTTTAATGTCCCCAGTACGAGGTGCACCTGTGTAATGATCATGCTATTTAATCAGGTTCTTGATACGCCACACCTGTCAAGGTGGATGGATTATCTGGCAAAGGAGAAATGCTCACTAACAAGGATGTAAACAAATTTGTACACACAATTTGATAGAAATTAGCTTTTTGTGCGTATGGAACATTTCTGGAATCTTTTATTTCAGCTCATGATTGGTTATGCCGCACCGGTCTGTGTAGAGTACGGGCTGAGTCACGCGTGTCAATGCAATAGAATCCTACTCCAATGCGTTCTGCCTATAACAAAATCTCTTGCATAGTTCGTTTTTGTTTGGGTATGTTGCATTGAAAGTGGCTAATACTGCGTTGATTTCGATCACAATTGCCACAGTAAAGGGAAACGTTGATAGTGTTAACTAACGGGGAAAACTCTAGAAAGTTGAGTGAAGTTCAATCTCGTGCTTCTCTCCATGGACTGATATTTCTTCTGCTTGGCAGTCCTAGGGTAACTTCCGCGGCAGTCTCAGGGCTACTGCGCACCTGCTCAGCTTAGAAGGAACATTGGTTGCAGTCCTCTAGGCTCCATCCCAATGGGCCCTGGTCAAAAGTAGTGCACTGTAGTGAATGGGGTGCCATTTGGGACAGCGCCTTAGACTATCT
>NW_025539210.1:0-14166 GCF_020615455.1 Coregonus clupeaformis
ACAAGTTTACTGGAGAACGGAGACCAAGTAGAGACTTTTGGACAAGGTGGATAATTGTATAATATAAGGCAGTTTATTCAGAGGTAAAGATATCTGTAAATAGCGTGCACGGACCCGTTCATCAACCTCGTAGGAGAGATATCTGAGAGAGCGAGCCCCCTAAACATTGTGTGCTGACATTTTATACAATAAAATAAAGTAGGTTGATTCTAGTAGTTCTGATCTTCTGATTGGTCCTGATGAGTTGGTCGAGGTCACTTCCATTGCATTGGCTCTGAGTCGGGTTCTCTGTCTTCAGATGTTCAGCCTAAGAGAAGGGGGTTTTGTGTGTGTGTGCTTAACAATGATGATGTGTGTGTGTGTGTGTGTGCGTGTGTGTATGTGTGTGTGTGTGTGTGTGTGTGTGTGTATGTGTGTGTGTGTGTATGTGTGTGTATGTGTGTGTGTGTGTATGTGTGTATGTTTAACAATGATGATGTGTGTGTGTGTGTGTGTGTGTATGTGTGTGTGTGTGTGGGGGTGTGTGTGTGTATGTCCTCAGAGCAATAACTCGTGTGAGTTGGGAGAACTGAGAGACCTATGGCGTGGGTGTTGTCCATAGCCACCTGCTGATAAGGACGACAAGATAGAAGTCTTTGTGCATTGTATTAAATCCAAAGGCCCAACACAAGATGGGTTATGCACAAGATTTTAGTCAGACCAAGCTATAACATAATATATTTACTACGACAAATCCCTCTCTTCACGTCTCCCCAGAGACGTGACCAAGTAACAGTAAAGAAGGAAAACTTAAGACGTGACACAAGCTAACAGTGTAATTGGCAAAATAGGGAAAACTTTATCAGAAGATAAAGTTTTACATTCCCCCTCTTCACGTCTCACAAGAGACGTGACATAAAGCTTAAATGCTGCAATTTGGCAAATAGGGAAAACTTTATCAGAAGATAAAGTTTTACATTCCCCCTCTTCACGTCTCACAAGAGACGTGACAAAAAGCTTAAATGCTGCAATTGGCAAAATAGGGAAAACTTTATCAGAGGATAAAGTTTTACATTCCCCCTCTTCACGTCTCACAAGAGACGTGACAAAAAAGCTTAAATGCTATTCATCATCCAGATATCCTTGGTCAGCATCGTCAATAGCAAGCAAAGGAAACATCTGACCGTTATCTGCAGGATGTGGATCAATAGCGGTGGTTATAATCCTGGTTGTCAGCGTCCGTATGCATGGAATGCAACAGCATCCACAAAGCACTAGAATTGCAGCAAAAACGAGAGATGGATACAAGTATAGAAGAAACAAGCGTTTTATATTTACCAAACGCATCCATCCAAGAGTCCCACATTGAAGTATCCACCCCTGAGTGGCTCTTCATTTTACCATTAAGAGTTTGTAACCCTTCCAGGGCAATTATCAAACTGCCATCTGTGGCTGTATTGTTGGGAATAAAGGTACAACATTGTTCACCAAACATAGCACATACTCCTCCTTTTCAGCCAGGAGCATGTCGACAGCAATACGATTTTGGAAAGCCATGAGAGAGGTTGCAGCCAACTGGCCATGCACCGCCTCAAAACCTTGTTGTGTCCAATTGCCTAATTTTTAACATTAATGTATGCAGTTAATTCTATCAACGTTTTATTAATAGTACAACAGTCAGCACCCAAAAGGACGAGCCCCCAAAAACTGTACTCCATGTACCCATGTTCAAGGACAGTTTCACAGACAACAAAGAGAGAGTGTTCTTATCAGCCTGTTATGTGAAACAATCCATATCAGTAGTGCTCCTCCTTAATGCATTCCTTCCAAGCTATTCATCACATACAGATCCAATTAAAAAATAAAACCCAACAATTTTATGGTGTCACTCTAAACTGAGTATAATCACCTTAAGAATAACAGGATATGGAAATTAAATCACAACATTTAATGTTAATAGAAAATAAAAATAATAATTTTTAACCTCTATTCCTCCCCTACACCTAACATGTACTGAGTTGGCTACCAGCCACCCAGGAATCCTTTACCTTCACATCAGGAAGAATAAACAATCACAGTGGTTAGTAAAAACATAAGGTAATAAATGAGCAAGAACTGAAAATAAATGCGTGTATGTATTTTACTAGGCAAAACATGGATCATCCAGCTTGGTCTCAGAGTCAGTAGCAGAGTCACCTGCATCATCCTGGGCCGGTAACAACAGCATCATACCTGACGCCTGCACCACTCCTACCACTGACCTCCTGAGACAAGGGACGATGCAAGCAGCACAACACATTAACAGCAAAAACACAATTACTAGGGTCAGAAATCCAGTAACCACCATAGAAGAGTACTCACCAAACCAGTCACTCAGCCAGGAAATAAGGCAACATCCACAAAGAACAAGTATACCCATAGAGGCCATAACTTCACCCAGAATAGTCACAACAATAGTTTTCCATTTACCAAATACGTTATCAAACCAACCGTTTATGGAGCTATCAATACCAGAGTTCTCAACCAGTTCGTTCGCCAGTGGTGATGGTCACTCAAGCGCTTTGGTCACAGGCCCGTCCGGTGCTATATTGTTGGAGATGAAAGTACAACACATATATCCAAACAGAACACAAACCCCGTCCCGCTCAGCCAAAAGCATATCTGAAGCTATTCTATTCTGCCATGTCATTAAGCTAGTTGCCGCTGTCTGCTCAGCTAATCCCTTTATTGCATCACGAGTGTGGTTTATAAATATTTTGCTGGTTATATTAAATATAATTTATCCAATCTACATTTTTATTAATTGTTGACCACCAGAAAATACTTGATTCAAACCCAGCTGCGATCTGATTGTGGATCCCATCAATATATCCTTTCATCAAAAGGATCCCGGAGGAGGTCCTACTTTCTATGTGACAACTCACCAGTCTCTGACACGTTTGATTGTTTTGCGATGTAGGTGAGTTCACAATCAGTTATCACCACACATCCATCAGATGTCAGCACGGGCCTGGTTTTGGCTCCTATAATCCTCTTGCTGCAACAAAGAGGAGAGATTTAGTCATGGTCTCTTTAGGTGTGACATTCTCTGTGTGGGAGCAGGAGCTAAGATGCCCTACCCTGTATCCTATCCTTACTAGTCCTAGAAAAACAATAATAAGAATCCCCTGTGACTTCAAACTGAGGCAACCCAGGTCGGGATGACTTTGTTATCGGGGGAAACAGATAGTGCAAGTTACCATAAGACTCTTTCACCACATTCCCAGGTGGCTTGCATGGAGGAAAAACCTGACAGAGAGTTAAAGCCTGTCAAGGGGAACGGAGATAGTTGTTATCCCTGGTTTGGCTGTCCTACAGGCAAAACAGTCCTCTTTAGACATAGTTTTTTTTCCCGTATACTGAATCCATTCCAACCACAGGTTAAGATTTCTATACCCCGTTTCCACCTGTACTACTTCCTCCAGGTCCATAGTTTTGCACTATCTTTATCACAGCCCCGGTCTCACTACCTCCCTCAGAGAGGTTTACTCTAGAATTTCCCCTTTCCCTACGTCTAGCTGTCTCCCTATGCCTTTTCAACTTGTGTTAGGTTAACTACCACTTCTGGCTGAAACAGGAGGGTCCGTGTGTGTTAGGAATATGGCCCCCACAATCAGACAGCTACCTACCGTCGGGAGACCTGTGAATCCCCACCCTTGCCCTGAGAACATGTCAGATGCCAGAGGCCAACCCATTGCTTTACCTTCTATCGAACTCACACAGGGGATGATCAGACAGGGTAAGGGAATCTTCGTTAGGAGGCAAACCCCGAACCATAGTGGTGATCGGATCTTTCTCCTAACTCTGTGTTTGTTCGTCAGGTGTAGCTGGTTTTGTACAGTGTGTGACATGCACCCAGATGGATCTCTCAGCTATTCTGCTGGCAAAGGCAGTACTTGGTAGGCCCTTCCGCCAGGCCTGATTCAGTCTCCTGGTTAGATAGAGTGGGTCACCTTCTCCTTTAGTTCACCTGTGGGGCACAAAACCTCTGACATACAGGTGTGGTTAATAAACTATCATACATGTTTGTTTTTTTTTAAGTATTTTGTCCTCTCCTTCGTATATATTTAATAAAGTATTTTGTCCTCTCCTTCGATATATTTAATATTTAATCCAACCATCCCCCTCTTTGACACATGATTTGGCCATGTGTCAATATTACCACCTACCTAAACAATCACTTTAGTTAATATTGGTATTTCATTATCCAATTGCCATTCCTCCACTCTCTCTTCTGTTATTTATGGTTCAAATCAAATATATTATTACCAAATTATAATCTTCTTCACAATTTTCACAGTACTATAAATTACCCTCAACTTAGTAAAATAAACTATCTTAAAGTCTTCCTCTCATGCCTTTAGAATGTACTAGTGTGGATGATTAATTAACACCAGAATGTTAAAACAGAGTTCAGAAGCCATTGAAATCATTTAACGAACTGTTTAATCCCATAGTATACTAAACAATTACCATTATTCTAAATATTTCATAAATGTTAGTTATCCCAAGTGTTCATTAAGTCCTCATGACATTCATTCTCATAAGAAATCATATATACCCCAAACTCAGCCAAAACCTAAAAAATCCATAAAATTCACTGTGTGCACCTTTAAGACCTATAACCCTTGACCTGCTGGAAACCCCCAAAATTGAAACAAGGCTTTATAAACATCATACTAGGTGTGTTGTTTTTATTTGAAAACCCAATTTGAAAAACAACCACAAATAGCCAGGCCTTAATTTGGTAGCTCACTTTCATGACCTAAATACGGCCTAACTTCACTACTGCTCCCCTAGCCCTTGGCAACATTCCAACGAGATGAGCTAATCTCTTTCTCCTGGTTATCCCCAGTCTTAACCCATCAATAATTGTTTGTATCAATCTAATTCCTCATAACTAATCTATAAAACCACTCAAAATTCCTCGTATACAATTATTATTTAATTGATTACCCTAACTCTGCTACATGTACCAAACATTTATATTTTCCCGCTAAACCATTTCCAGTTCGCTATTCAATTTATTTAACTGTTCTCTCTGATTATGCCCTAATTAATAAAACAAATACTTGCTATCGTTGATTAGCATACATTTAATAATGTTCCTACCATCTGAACTGTACTGTCTCTCACCCTCCCCTTGCTCCTTCGGGGAGAGCGCATGGTAACCTTATAACATATTTTCATAGACTTTTCTAGAATACTTCTATTTAAGCTATCTAATTCAACCTTTCACATCCACATAGTAATCTAGGTATATAGCCCCACTGCGAAAGCTTTGTCTACTGTCCCTACCTGTGTTCGAACCAGGGACATCGCCAGTCACTCTACACCATCTACGATTCTCACAAAGTAAATACTTTCACGTCGCACATCCAGCCACGTCATCACCCCCGTCTAGCCAGCCCTTCCGTCTCAAACACCCTAGTAGCCTAAATAAAACACACTCTAACAGCGTTCTGCATTTTCCTCTATCATCGGGTTTAAGAACTAACGTAACAACATTAACTATTCTCTATTGCTGTAGTAACGTCTTGTTTGGTTCAGTTTATTTATTACGGAGTGTCCATAATACTATAATAATACATAATCGAATTCCCCTCATGCATACAGATTTCACCTTATGCCATTGAAATGCCAAATAAACCATAATAGTTCAATGGAGCCCCCTATTGGCTCTCCCCTACCTATACATTACTTCTACAACCACTTTAGTTATGGTCCGATTACAAATTAAACCTTATCACATGATCAAACAACGCCACAACCTTAAACTCATATGGGGCGGCAGGCAGCTTAGTGATCAGTAGCGCCCCGCGCCAAGAACCGAGAGGTCGCGGTTCCAATCCCCGAGCCGACCAGGCGAAAATCTGCCGATGTGCCCTCGAGCAAGGCACTCAACCCCAATCGCTCCTGCAAGTCGCTCTGGACAAGAGCGTCTGCCAAATCACCAAAAATGCAAATGTAAATATTCTCTACTTTCTCACCCATCTCATCCCTCGTCAGAAACCCACAGGCACCTCTCAAATAATCACCCCGTGGTGTTCCCAGCCAACTCCAGTCTTTCCTCGCTCCAAAGCCACGCTTTCGCTCTCTCCAGCCCCTCCCCTCGCAACTCTCTCTTTCTCTCTCACTGCTCATTTCTCCTTTACACACCTTATGTATCTGTTTTAAGCATGGATTCGAGTTTATCTGCGTCCAGACGTCCCTCAAAACCATACCTCTCCCTCCACCTAATGTCTAGAACTCTGCCACAGTTAAACTTCTACCTCCTCGCAACCTATAGGGTAGGACCTCCCCTAATAGGATTTTGCAAAAGGTCTCAGTTCAAACTGGGTCCCTTTAGGAATCTAGTTGTGGGTCAAATCTTATCCACCAATGCGTCAATCCGTAGTTCGACACATTCTGGATACGTTTATCTTTATTCCTTATTCCTTATTCCTTATTCCTTAATTCCTTAGTATAAAACACAATACCAGATATCTCATGTATGCCTTAATTCATTAGGATGGAAAATTATTTAACAAGTATTCATACTCACGCTCAGTACTACTGATCATAATTTGGTATTGGTCTATAATACAATATGCAAGATTTCGTTTTAACAGGCTCTGCATACCTTTTTAGAAGAGCGCGCTCTGATCAGGTTTCCTGAGCCAAGACGAATAGTTGATTTCTCCAGGATTTTCAGGTCACTCTTCCGTCTGTTTTTAGATCGATGATTTGCCTTTTCCTGTCACAGTTCCCTCAGCCAGAACCCAAAAGCAGACCAGGACAAGGAGAGTTGAACGAAGGTGAGGGTTTATTAGATACGACAACAGGTGCAGAATAATCCAGGGACAGAGCGGGCGGCGTGGTTGAGTAGTTGGGGGTGCAGTACTGGGTCCAGTGATGGCTCGGCAGCCGCCGACCATCAGGCAGAGGTGGGGTGAAGGTTCCGGACGTGTGATGTTCATGGCTAACGATCCGGCAGGAACTGGATGTTTGGCCAGAGCCTAAAAAGGGTGATGATGAGGGCCAGGTGTGCAGATTGCTGACGGGATGCAGGTGCGGAAAACAAGAGAGCTCCCCGGAGCGTTCCCGAACCCTCGGGAAACTGGAGACTACGAATAGGAAACACCCGTCACCAGACAGGACCCGACTCAGACTGCCGGGATCGTTACAGTACCCCCCTCCGACGAACGCCACCGGGCGGACTTCCCGGAGCGCCAGGATGGAGGCGGTAGAACTCCTGATGAGGTCAGCATCTAGGACCTGTCGCCGCGGAATCCAACTCCTCTCTTCAGGACCATACCCTCCCAGTCCACGAGATACTGGAAACCCCGGCCCCGCCGTCTGGAATCCATGATGCGACGCACCGTGTAGGCAGGACCACCTCCGATCATCCGAGGAGGAGGAGGAGGAGGCGGAGGAGGCAACAGAGGACTGAGGAAGACAGGCTTGAGGCAGGAGACATGAAAGGTGGGATGGACTCTGAGCGTCCTCGGTAGTTTGAGTCGAACTGCCACCGGATTGATCACCTTCTCCACCACAAACGGACCAATGAACTTCGGTAACAACTTCCTAGACTCAGTCCGTAACGGAAGATCCCGTGTGGCCAACCAAACCCTATCTCCGATGGTATAGGTGGGAGCGGGGATCCGGCGACGATTCGCCTGGAGCTGATACCGATCCGAACCTCTAAGGAGTGCCTTTCTGGCCCGATGCCAGGTCCGGTGGCAACGACGAATATGAGCCTGAACAGAAGGCACTGATAGCTCCTTCTCCTGAGAAGGGAACAGGGGAGGTTGGTAGCCATACAGGCACTGGAAGGGGAGACATCCCAGTGGCAGATGTAGGGAGAGTATTGTGGGCATACTCAACCCAAGGCAACTGAGAGGCCCAGGAGGTGGGGGTTGGAAGAGACCAGACAGCGTAGCGTGGATTCCATCTTCTGGTTGGCTCTCTCCGCCTGACCATTGGATTGGGGGTGAAAACCAGATGTGAGACTGACTGTAGCTCCAATGGCCAAACAGAAGGACTTCCAGACAGCAGAGGTAAACTGAGGGCCACGGTCGGAAACGATATCACTGGGCAAACCGTGGACCCTGAACACCTCCCTAACCAGGATCTCGGACGTCTCCGAGGCAGAGGGAAGCTTGGCAATAGGCACAAAGTGGGCGAACTTGCTGAATCTGTCCACGATAGTCAGAACGACCGTGTTCCCCTCAGAAGCGGGCAACGCAGTGACGAAGTCCAGGGCCAGATGCGACCATGGACGCCGGGGAATAGGAAGGGGTGAAGTAGTCCAGAGCTGGGCCGATTGGTACTCTTATTCTGCGCACACACTGGACAGGCAGCAACAAAACCCCGAGTATCCTCGCCGGCAGGCCACCAAAAACGTCTGCGAAGAAACGCCATAGTCCGAGCCACGCCCGGGGTGACAAGCCATCTTGCTGGCGTGGGACCATTTGAGGACAGCAGGACGAACCGACTCAGCGCACAAACAACCGACCGGGTGGACCGTTACCGGGACCGGGCTGAGTCCGAAGGGGGCCGCCAGCACCTCCTCCTCAATCTTCCACATCACTGCTCCCACGACGCAGTTCCGGGGAGAATAGTCTCGGTCTTGGACCCACTCTCCTCCGTCTTGGAGAACATCCGGGACAAGGCGTCCGCCTTGCCGTTCTTAGATCCAGGTCGGAACGTCAGGGCAAACTTGAATCGTCCGAAAAACAACGCCACCTGGCCTGACGGAGTTGAGACGTTTAGCCGATTGCACGTAAGCAAGATTCTTGTGGTCAGTCCAGACAATAAACGGTTGCTCCGCCTCCAACCAGTGGCGCCACTCCTCCAAGGCAAGTTTCACCGCGAGAAGCTCCGGTTACCCACATCGTAATTCTCTCCGCAGGCGAAAGGCGACGAGAGTAGTAGGCGCAGGGATGGAGTTTACTGTCCGTGGAGCATCGCTGCGACAGGATAGCGCCAACTCCCACATCAGACGCGTCCACTTCAACGACGAACTGACGGGCCGTGTCCGGTTGGAGAGAGAATCGGTGCGTTGGTGAATCGCCTCTTCAAATCCAGAAACGCCTTTCGATCCGCCTCCGGATTCCACTTGAAGGTCCTGATACTGGAAGTCAAGGCAGTTAATGGAGCGGCCACACGGCTGTAATCCCGGATGAATCTGCGGTAGAAATTCGCAAACCCCAAAAATCTCTGGAGTTGCAATCTCGTACCGGGCTGGACCCATTCCAGAACCGCTCTAACCTTCTCCTGATCCATCCTAATCTCACCCCTGGAGATGATGTACCCGAGAAAGGATGTAGTGTGGGCGTGAAACTCGCACTTCTCGGCCTTCACGAACAGGCGATTCTCCAACAATCGCTGCAGAACCTGCCGGACATGCTGGACGTGGTCGGAAGGTTCCTTCGAGAAGATCAGAATGTCATCCAGGTAAACAAACACGAAGAGAGACCGATCATATCTCTCAGGACGTCGTTCACCATACTCTGGAATACCGCTGGAGCATTGGTCAGTCCAAACGGCATCACCTGATACTCGGTGACCCATCGGTGTATTGAAACCCGTCAACCACTCGTCCCCTCTCTGATCCGGACCAGGTGATACGCATTGCGTAGGTCTAGCTTGGTGAACACAGTAGCACCCTGTAAGGAGTCGAAGGCAGAACTCATCAAGGGGCAGGGGATACTTGTTCTTGACCGTGATGTCATTCAACCCCGATAATCAATACCACGGTCGAAGAGAGCCATCCTTCTTTCCCACAAGAAGAATCCTGCCCCAGGGGTGATGACGAGGGGACGAACGAGACCAGCAGCTAGGGACTCCTTGATGTAGGTCTCCAACGCCTCACGTTCAGGTCGGGAGATACTGTATAACCTTCCCTTGGGGTAGACAGCTCCAGGAACCAGGTTGATGGCACAATCATATGGTCGGTGGGGAGGAAGTGACAGAGCCTTCTGCTTACTGAAAACTTCCCCAAATCGTGATATGTCTCGGGAACCAGGGACAAATCTGGGGGTTTAGCCTCAATCACCTGACTGGGAACCGAATGGGGGCAGGCAGTCTTGAGACAGTTAGCATGACAATCAAGGCTCCAACTTCGTTACCTTGCCCGTCACCCAATCGAACGTGGGATTGTGTTCCTTCAGCCAGGGGGTATCCAAGAACCAGAGGAACATGGGAAGACGGCAGAATGAAAAATGAAATCATCTCAGAATGATTCCCCGACAACCGCATCTTAACCGGTTCAGTCCTCATCGTGATACGTGCCAGACTACTGCCGTTCAGAGTGGTCGCTTCAATGGCTTCGGCAATTGCTCCTTGAAAGCCCCAGCTGTTCCACCAACTCGGCATCAAGAAAGCTTCCATCGGCACCTGAATCGATAAAAGCGTTAAGCGCTAAGCTCTGATTCCTGTTCACAAGGGTAGCCGGGAAGCGGGGTCTGACAGAGGTACTGAGAGGTTGAAACTGGCTCGCTAAAAGTCCTCCCAACTTTAGCGAGCCGGGCAGTTTGACGACCGCCGGGAACAAGTGGAGATGTACTGTCCCGAGCGACCACAGTAGAGGCAGCAGTTGGTCTTACGTCTATGTTGACGCTCCTCCTTGGTTAACCCGTGCCGCCCCACTTGCATGGGTTCAGAATCGGGAGAGAGGTCCTCTCCACTAATCCTTAGTGGTGGAGAATGATCGACGTGTTCTGGTCCACCACCCGACCCGACTGGGAACTGAGAAGCTGATCGATTGGACGGACCCCATTGCTTCTCCCTCCTTCGCTCTCGGACTCGATTATCCACCCGAATAGACAAGGCTACCAAGCTGTCCAGGTCACTAGGCTCCGGATAGGAGATCAACTCATCCTTGAGCTGCTCCGACAGGCCCTGGTAAAAGGCCGCTTGCAAAGACTCCTCGTTCCACCCACTCTCCACAGCCAACGTCTTGAACTCGATCACGAAGTCGGCCACGCTGCGAGTTCCTTGGTGAAGAGAAAACAGACGCCTAGCTGCGTCCCTCCCTCGGACGGAATGGTCGAAGAGCTTCCTCATCTCGGCCGTGAACCCCTGGTATGAAGCCATGCAGGATCCTGTCGTTCCCAAACGCTGACGCCCACTCCAGCGCTCGACCACGCAGCAACTCAATCAAAAAGGCTATCCTAGCCTTGTCAGTGGCATAAGAGTAGGGCTGTAGATCGAACACTAATCCACACTGCATAAGGAAGGAACGGCATCTTCCCAGCTCCCCCTCATATTTCTCCGGCGTCGGAACCTTGGGCTCACGGAGGGACACAACTTCAGAAGCGGCAGGCGAGATGGGTGAAACGGTAGTGAGTCCTCCACCGGACACTGGCGTTGGTTCTGGACCTCCGTCAGGCCGGTAGAAAGGTTCGAACTGACAACGCGATCTCCTGTAGTACCATGCTATGATGGCCCAACATCTTCTCCTGCTGGGTAATGGCATGGCGAACAGAGTCCAGGTCCGCTGGGTTCATATTTGGCCGGATCGTTCTGTCACAGTTCCCTCAGCCAGAACCCAAAAGCAGACCAGGACAAGGAGAGTTGAACGAAGGTGAGGGTTTATTAGATACGACAACAGGTGCAGAATAATCCAGGGACAGAGCGGGCGGCGTGGTTGAGTAGTTGGGGGTGCAGTACTGGGTCCAGTGATGGCTCGGCAGCCGCCGACCATCAGGCAGAGGTGGGGTGAAGGTTCCCGGACGTGTGATGTTCATGGCTAACGATCCGGCAGGAACTGGATGTTTGGCCAGAGCCTAAAAAGGGTGATGATGAGGGCCAGGTGTGCAGATTGCTGACGGGATGCAGGTGCGGAAAACAAGAGAGCTCCCCGGAGCGTTCCCGAACCCTCGGGAAACTGGAGACTACGAATAGGAAACACCCGTCACCAGACAGGACCCGACTCAGACTGCCGGGATCGTTACATTTCCTCTCACACCAACTTTTAGATCGAATTAAAAAACCATTCGGCACCACTCCCGCTCTATCCTGTATTTTTTTTGATCTAGATATTCATTAAACTTGAGTTTTGGAACGGTAGTGGTTGCCATGGTTATACAGTTTTTTTAGACTATCTTGGTGCTCTTAGCCCGTCACTGGCCGAATCCAGCAATGTATTCTTGGCGCTGACTGAGATTTATCTCTGATGTCCCACCCTCGTACACAAAAAATGTTCAATACTTTATTATTAGGAATTATTTTGCAAAAGGTATTATTGTTTTTCAATTATTCGAATTATTATATATTTTCCCAAAAGGTATCAGAACCGCCCTTTTGGAACAATATATTAACAAACTCAAGCGCTCCCAAAATAATTATCAATTTAATTTTAGGAATTATTTAGCAAAAGTTATTATTGTTTTTCAGTTATTCGAGTTATTATATATTTTCCCAAAAGGTATCAGAATCGCCCCTTTTGGAACAATATATTAACAAACTCGAGCGCTCCCCAAAATAATTATCAATCTAATTTTAGGAATTATGAAAATACCAACACCACAAGAGGGAAAAAGTTCAAGTCAGCTTTTTACGCAGCGGCTTGACATAACAGGCAAAATAGGACTCGGTGGTCCTCTTAAAAGTTATCCACTAGTTAGTCTCATGAAACGGCCAATCTTACACAACATTCAGGTTATCATTTCAACAATTACATTTTCATTACATATCAGCATCAACACACGAATTCAGTTTAAGTTCCTCACAGTACATATAGTTGAGTGCCACGTCAACCAATTGCCCGACTATCTGAACTTGTATTTTTATTTTTATTTTTTTGATTCTCCTCAAGGAGACTCCCAGTCGTTTAAACCATTCAACTGGCGTCTAGTCGGGAGAACCTTTTCTGGACTTGGATTCTCACGAATTAACTCAACCCGACTATCTGAATCTTTTTATCAAGTCACCAGATCCTTCTCTTGTGGATCAAATAAAAGGGGTCCATCGCTTGTGGACCAAAACCTCTGTAATAGGCTCCTCACTAGAAAGCCGCATTTCAACAGAAAATAAAACCACTGTAACTAGACTTCTTCTCTTAGAGTCACATTTCAACAGTAAAAACCTAAAGAATTCAGATATCTTTACATATGTGCCTTTTGAGTCATAATAGATATGTTATAAATTTTACAGTAATCCATACTCACGCCCAGTACTTACTGATCATAATTTAGTTTATCCTACAATACAATATGCAGATTTTGTTTTAACAGGTTCTGCTTACCTTTGTATTGACGGCCGTCTAGATCAGTTTCCTGAGGCGAGCTGGATTTCCGGCTGCTCCTGCGGATAGGTCACCCGTCCTTTCAGATCCGTCTCTTACTTGTCTCCTGTCTCTATCAACTTTTATGGACCGATCAGAGTTAGAAAACCACCCTCTGCTACCAAGTTTGTTGATAAAACAAGTTTACTGGAGAACGGAGACCAAGTAGAGACTTTTGGACAAGGTGGATAATTGTATAATATAAGGCAGTTTATTCAGAGGTAAAGATATCTGTAAATAGCGTGCACGGACCCGTTCAGTCAACCTCGTAGGGAGATATCTGGAGAGCGAGCCCTAAACATTGTGTGCTGACATTTTATACAATAAAATAAAGTAGGTTGATTCTAGTAGTTCTGATCTTCTGATTGGTCCTGATGAGTTGGTCGAGGTCACTTCCATTGCATTGGCTCTGAGTCGGGTTCTCTGTCTTCAGATGTTCAGCCAAAGAGAAGGGGGTTTTTGTGTGTGTGTGCTTAACAATGATGATGTGTGTGTGTGTGTGTGTGCGTGTGTGTGTGTGTGTGTGTGTGTGTGTGTGTGTGTATGTGTGTGTGTGTGTATGTGTGTGTATGTGTGTGTGTGTGTGTATGTGTGTATGTTTAACAATGATGATGTGTGTGTGTGTGTGTGTGTGTGTATGTGTGTGTGTGTGTGGGGGGGTGTGTGTGTATGTCTCGAGAGCAATAACTCGTGTGAGTTGGGAGAACTGAGAGACCTATGGCGTGGGTGTTGTCCATAGCCACCTGCTGATAAGGCCGACAAGATAGAAGTCTTTGTGCATTGTATTAAATCCAAAGGCCCAACACGAAGATGGGTTATGCACAAGATTTTAGTCAGACCAAGCTATAACATAATATATTTACTACGACAATAGTCAG
>NW_025539211.1:0-14169 GCF_020615455.1 Coregonus clupeaformis
TAGGTATAAGGTTAGCAGTGTGGTTAAGGTTAGGGTTAAGGTTAGGGTTAGGGTTAGGGTTAGGGTTAGGTATACGGTTAGCAGTGTGGTTAAGGTTAGGGTTAAGGTTAGCAGTGTGGTTAAGGTTAGGGTTAAGGTTAGCAGTGTGGTTAAGGTTAGGGTTAATAGGGTTAGGTTAGTGCAGGTATAGTTAGCAGTGTTAAGGGTTAGGGGTTAAGGTTAGCAGTGTGGTTAAGGTTAGGGTTAAGGTTAGGGGTTAGGGTTAGGGGTTAGGGTTAGGTATACGGTTAACAGTGTGGTTAAGGTTAGGGTTAAGGTTAGGAGGTGTGTTAAGGTTAGGGTTAGGTTAGGAGTTGTTAAGGTTGGGGTTAAGGTTAGCGTGGTGAGGTTAAGGTTAGGCAGTGTAGTTAGGTGTAGGTTAGCAGTGGTTAGGTTGGGGTTAGGTTGAAGGTTAGGTTAAGGTTAGGAGTGTGGTTAAGGTTAGGGTTAAGGTTAGCGTGGTTAAGGTTAGGGTTAAGGTTGGCAGTGTGGTTAAGGTTAGGGTTAAGGTTAGCAGTGTGGTTAAGGTTTAGGTTAAGGTTAGCAGTGTGGTTAAGGTTAGGGTTAAGGTTAGGGTTAAGGTTAGCCAAGTGTGGTTAAGGTTAGGGTTAAGGTTAGCAGTGGTTAAGTTAGGGTTAAGGTTAGCAGTGTGGTTAAGGTTAGGGTTAAGGTTAGGGTTAGGGTTAAGGTTAGCAGTGTGGTTAAGGTTAGGGTTAAGGTTAGCAGTGTGGTTAAGGTTAGGGTTAAGGTTAGCAGTGTGGTTAAGGTTAGGGTTAAGGTTAGCAGTGTGGTTAAGGTTAGGGTTAAGGTTAGCAGTGTGGTTAAGGTTAGGGTTAAGGTTAGCAGTGTGGTTAAGGTTAGGGTTAAGGTTAGCAGTGTGTTGGTTAGGGTTAAGGTTAGCAGTGTGGTTAAGGTTAGGGGTTAAGGTTAGGTTAAGGTTAGCAGTGTGGTTAAGGTTAGGGTTAAGGTTAGCAGTGTGGTTAAGGTTAGGGTTAAGGTTAGCAGTGTGGTTAAGGTTAGGGTTAAGGTTAGGGTTAGGTTAAGGTTAGCAAGTGTGGTTAAGGTTAGGGTTAAGGTTAGCAGTGTGGTTAAGGTTAGGGTTAAGGTTTAGCAGTGTGGTTAAGGTTAGGGTTAAGGTTAGCAGTGTGGTTAAGGTTAGGGTTAAGGTTAGCAGTGTGGTTAAGGTTAGGGTTAAGGTTAGCAGTGTGGTTAAGGTTAGGTTAAGGTTAGCAGTGTGGTTAAGGTTAGGTTAAGGTTAGCAGTGGTTAAGGTTAGGGTTAAGGTTAGGGTTAAGGTTAGCAGTGTGGTTAAGGTTGAAGCAGTGTGGTTAAGGTTAGGGTTAAGGTTAGCAGTGTGGTTAAGGTTAGGGTTAAGGTTAGCAGTGTGGTTAAGGTTAGGGTTAAGGTTAGCAGTGTGGTTAAGGTTAGGGTTAAGGTTAGGGTTAAGGTTAGCAGTGTGGTTAAGGTTAGGGTTAAGGTTAGGGTTAAGGTTAGCGTGTGGTTAAGGTTAGGGTTAAGTTAGCAGTGTGGTTAAGGTAAGGGTTAAGGTTAGTAGTGTGGTTAAGGTTAGGGTTAAGGTTAGTGGTGTGGATAGGGTTAAGGTTAGCAGTGTGGTTAAGGTTAGGGTTAAGGTTAGCAGTGTGGTTAAGGTTAGGGTTAAGGTTAGCAGTGTGGTTAAGGTTAGGTTAAGGTTAGCAGTGTGGTTAAGGTTAGGGTTAAGGTTAGCAGTGTGAGTTAGGTTAAGGTTAGCAGTGTGGTTAAGGTTAGGGTTAAGGTTAGGAGTAGGTTTAAAATCAGATTTTGTGGATGTGCCAGCTAGTGAAGACCCTGCAGAGCTGAGCTGCCTCCAGTCCATGAGTCATCCCAAAAAACGCCACCCTGCAGAGCTGAGCTGCCTCCAGTCCATGAGTCATCCCAAAAAACGCCACCCTGCAGAGCTGAGCTGCCTCCAGTCCATGAGTCATCCCAAAAAACGCCACCCTGCAGAGCTGAGCTGCCTCCAGTCCATGAGTCATCCCAAAAACGCCACCCTGCAGAGCTGAGCTGCCTCCAGTCCATGAGAGTCATCCCAAAAACGCCACCCTGCAGAGCTGAGCTGCCTCCAGTCCATGAGTCATCCCAAAAAACGCCACCCTGCAGAGCTGAGCTGCCTCCAGTCCATGAGTCATCCCAAAAAACGCCAACCTGCAGAGCTGAGCTGCCTCCAGTCCATGAGTCATCCCAAAAAATGCCAACCTGCACCAGATATGTCAGTGATATGTGGTTAGACATGATTTACGAGACTTTACCATCTTTTAGATAACTTTAAGTACAGGAAGCAGCCTGTACTAACCTCTTCACATTGGTACGGTGTTATAGTGATATCAGGATTGATCCGTATATATGTTTCCATTTATGAATGTGTCTGTGTGTGTGTGTGTGCATAAATGTGTTTTGTTTTACTGTGGTTTGAGTTGACCATGGAAGGTACCCAAGCCTGGAACCTGCCTCTTCTCCATAATACAGCCAAGCCATCTACTGATATTAGAACTGCTGGGAATAAGAGAGTGTGTGTGTGTGTGTGTGTGTGTGTGTGTGTGTGTGTGTGTGTGTGTGTGTGTGTGTGTGTGTGTGTGTGTGTGTGTGTGTGTGTGTGTGTGTGTGTGTGTGTCTGTCTGTCTTTAGGGCCCCAGTGACTAAAGCGGTTCCTTCCTCCTCAGTTCTGAATGTTGAAATCGTCTTTTAAAACATTGTGAAACAAAACATAACGACTGTCTTGTTCTGTTGCAGTGTTCAGAACATTCAACGCTCTAGGAAACACTCTAAATCTATTGACGCTCTCCTTTTCTTTACAATCAAATGAACCTATTTATTTATACTGAACTAAGATAGAAACGCAACGTGTAACGTGTTGGTCCCATGTTTCATCAGCTGATATAAACCATCCCAGAAATGTTCCATACTCACACATGTCTTTCCTTTGCCAAGATAATCCATCCACCTGACAGGTGTGGCATATCAAGAAGCTGATTAAACAGCATGATCATTACACAGGTGCACCTTGTGCTGGGGACAATAAAAGGCCACTCTAGGTCCTCTGTAGCTCAGCTGGTTGAGCACGGCGCTTGTGACGCCAAGGTAGTGGGTTCGATCCCCGGGACCACCCATACACCAAAAAAAAAAAACGTATGCACGCATGACTGTAAGTCGCTTTGGATAAAAGCGTCTGCTAAATGGCATATTATTATTTATTATAAAATGTTTCGTTTTGTCACACAACACAATGCCACAGATGTCTCAAGTTTTGAGGGGAGCGTGCAATTGGCATGCTGACTGCAGGAATGTCCACCAGAGCTGTTGCCAGATAATTGAACGTTCATTTCTCTACCATAAGCCGCCTCCAACGTCATTTTAGAGAATTTGGCAACCGCCTAACAACCGATCTGGGGCTCCACGCAAGATCTCACCCCGTGGGTCAAAATGATCACAAGAACGGTGAGCAAAAATCCCAGAACCACACGGGGGACCTAGTGAATGACCTGCAGAGAGCTGGGACCAAAGTAACAAAGCCTACCATCAGTAACACACTACGCCGCCAGGGACTCAAATCCTGCAGTGCCAGACGTGTCCCCCTGCTTAAGCCAGTACATGTCCAGGCCCGTCTGAAGTTTGCTAGAGTGCATTTGGATGATCCAGAAGAGGATTGGGAGAATGTCATATGGTCAGATGAAACCAAAATAGAACTTTTTGGTAAAAACTCAACTCGTCGTGTTTGGAGGACAAAGAATGCTGAGTTGCATCCAAAGAACACCATACCTACTGTGAAGCATGGGGGGTGGAAACATCATGCTTTGGGGCTGTTTTTCTGCAAAGGGACCAGGACGACTGATCCGTAAAGGAAAGAATGAATGGGGCCATGTATCATGAGATTTTGAGTGAAAACCTCCTTCCATCAGCAAGGGCATTGAAGATGAAACGTGGCTGGGTCTTTCAGCATGACAATGATCCCAAAGACACCGCCCCGGGCAACGAAGGAGTGGCTTTCGTAAGAAGCATTTCAAGGTCCTGGAGTGGCCTATGCCAGTCTCCAGATCTCAACCCCATAGAAAATCTTTGGAGGGGAGTTGAAAGTCCTTGTTGCCCAGCGACAGCCCCCAAAACATCACTGCTCTAGAGGAGATCTGCATGGAGGAATGGGCCAAAATACCAGCAACAGTGTGTGAAAACCTTGTGAAGACTTACAGAAAACTGATTGACCTGTGTCATTGCCAACAAAGGGTATATAACAAAGTATTGAGAAACTTTTGTTATTGACCAAATACTTATTTTCCACCATAATTTGCAAATAAATTCATTACAAATCCTACATTGTGATTTTCTGGATTTTTTTTTCTCATTTTGTCTGTCATAGTTGACTTGTACCTATGATGAAAATTACAGGCCTCTCTCATCTTTTTAAGTGGGAGAACTTGCACAATTGGTGGCTGACTAAATACTTTTTTCCCCCACTGTAAGTGTTTCCAGCTTCAGAGATTTTTGCAGTCTGTTCCAGTCATTTGCAGCAGAGAACTGGAAGGAATGGCGCCAAAGGAGGCGTTGGCTTTGGGGATGACCAGTGAGATCTACCTGCTGAAGGCATACCACGGGTGGGTGTTGCTATGGTGACCAATGAGCTAAGATAAGGCGGGGATTTGCCTAGCAGTGATTTATAGATGGCCTGGAGCCAGTGGGTTTGGCGACGAATATGTAGTGAGGGCCAGCCAACGACAGCGTACAGGTCACAATGGTGGGTAGTATATGGGGCTTTGGAGACAAAACGGATGGCACTGTGATAGACTACATCCAATTTGCTGAGTAGAGTGTTGGAGGCTATTTTGTAAATGACATCGCCGAAGTCAAGGATCTGTAGGATAGTCAGTTTTACGAGGGCATGTTTAGCAGCATGAGTGAAGGAGGCTTTGTTGCGAAATAGGGAAGCCGATTCTAGATTTAACTTTGGATTGGAGATGCTTAATGTGAGTCTGGAAGGAGAGTTTACGGTCTAACCAGACACCTAGGTATTTGTAGTTGTCCACATATTCTAAGTCAGACCCGCCGAGAGTAGTGATTCTAGGCGGGTGCAAGCAGCGTTCGATTGAAGAGCATGCATTTAGTTTTACTAGCGTTTAAGAGCAGTTGGAGGCCACGGAAGGAGTGTTGCATGGCATTGAAGCTTGTTTGGAGGTTTGTTAACACAGTGTCCAATGAAGGGCCAGATGTATACAAAATGGTGTCATCTGCGTAGAGAGGTGGATCTGAGAGTCACCAGCAGCAAGAGCGACATCATTGATATACACAGAGAATAGAGTCGGCCCGAGAATTGAACCCTGTGGCACCCCATAGAGACTGCCATAGGTCCAGACAACAGGCCCTCCGATTTGACACACTGAACTCTATCTGAGAAGTAGTTGGTGAACCAGGCGAGGTAGTCATTTGAGAAACCAAGGCTATTTAGTCTGCCAATAAGAATCGCGGTGATTGACAGAGTCAAAAGCCTTGGCCAGGTCGATGAAGACGGCTGCACAGTACTGTCTTTTATCGATCGCGGTTGTTATATCGTTTAGGACCTTGGCGTGGCTGAGGTGCACCCATGACCAGCTCGGGAAACCAGATTGCATAGCGGAGAAGGTGCGGTGGGATTCGAAATGGTGCGGTTATCTGTTTGCTAACTTGGCTTTCAAATACTTTCGAAAGGCAGGGCAGGATGGATATAGGTCTGTAACAGTTTGATCTAGAGTGTCACCCCCTTTGAAGAGGGGATGACCGCGGCAGCTTTCAATCTCTTGGGATCTCAGACGATACGAAAGAGAGGTTGAACAGGCTAGTAATAGGGGTTGCGACAATTTCGTGGCTAAGCTCAGCTGATTTGTAGGGTCCAGATTTTGCAGCTCTTTCCAGGACATCAGCTATCTGAATTTGGGTGAAGGAGAAGGGGGGGCATGGGCAAGTTGCAGCGGAGGGTGCAGAGCTGGTGGCCGGGGTAGTGGTATCCAGGGTGAAAGCATGGCCAGCCGTAGCAAAATGCTTGTTGAAATTCTCGATCATCGTAGATTTATCGGTGGTGATAGTGTTTCCTAGCCTCAGTGCAGTGGGTAGCTGGGAGGAGGTGCTCTTATTCTCCATGGACTTTACAGTGTCCCAAAACTTTTTGGAGTTAGTGCTACAGGATGCACATTTCTGTTTCAAAAAGCTAGCCTTTGCTTTCCTAACTGATTGTGTAGTATTGGTTCCTGACTTCCCTGAAAAGTTGCATATCGCGGGGGCTGTTCAATGCTGATGCAGTACGCCACAGGATGTTTGTGCTGGTCAAGGGCAGTCAAGTCTGGGGGTGAACCAGGGGCTATATCTGTTCTTAGTTCTGAATTTTTTGAATGGGGCATGCTTATTTAAGATGTAGAGGAAAGCACTTTTGAAGAACATCCAGGCATCCTCTACTGATGGAATGAGGTCAATATCCATCCAGGATACCCGGGCCAGGTCAATTAGAAAGGCCTGCTCGCTGAAGTGTTTTAAGGAGCGTTTGACAGTGATGAGGGGTGGTTGCTTGACCGCGGACCCATTACGGACGCAGGCAATAAGGCAGTGATCGCTGAGATCCTGGTTGAAGACAGCGAGGTGTATTTAGAGGGTAAGTTAGTCAGGATAATATCTATAAGGGTGCCCATGTTTACGGATTTAGGGTTGTACCTGGTAGGTTCCTTGATAATTTGTGTGAGATTGAGGGCATCTAGTTTGGATTGTAGGACGGCCGGGGTGTTAAGCATATCCCAGTTTAGGTCACCAAGCAGTACCGAACTCTGAGGATAGATGGGTGGCAAGCAATTCACATATGGTGTCCAGGGCACAGCTGGGGTCTGAGGGGGGTCTGTAGCAAGCGGCAACAGTGAGAGACTTATTTCTGGAAAGGTGGATTGTTAGAAGTAGAAGCTCAAACTGTTTGGGCACAGACCTGGATAGTATGATAGAGCCCCCGGTCTCTACAGTAGATTGCAACTCCCCCCTTTGGCAGTTCTATCTAGACGGAAAATGTTGTAATTCGGGATGGAAATGTCTGAATTGTTGGTGGCCTTCCTAAGCCAGGATTCAGACACTGCTAGAACATCAGGGTTGAGGAGGAGGCTTCTGATGTTGACATGTAAGAATCCAAGGCTTTTACGGTTACAGAAGTCAACAAATGATAGCGCCTGGGGAGTAGGAGTGATACTGGGGGCTACAGGGCCTGGGTTAACCTCTACATCACCAGAGGAACAGAGGAGGAGTAGAATAAGGATACGGCTAAAGGCTTTAAGAACTGGTCTTCTAGTGCGTTGGGTAAAGAGAATAAAGGGGGCAGGTTTCCGGGCGTTGTAGAATAGATTCAGGGCATTATGTACAGACAAGGATATGGAAGGATATGAGTACAGTGGAGGTAAACCTAAGCGTTGGGTAACAATGAAAGAGATAGCATCACAGGAGGCACCGATTGAGCCGGTCTCCGCGTGTATGGGGGGTGGGACAAAGGAGCTCTCTGAGGCTGGTTGAGCGGGACTGGAGGTTCTACAGTGAAATAGTACAATAAGAACTAACCCAAACAG
The DNA here is from genome assembly GCF_020615455.1 of Coregonus clupeaformis. Classification (NCBI taxonomy): domain Eukaryota; kingdom Metazoa; phylum Chordata; class Actinopteri; order Salmoniformes; family Salmonidae; genus Coregonus; species Coregonus clupeaformis. The sequence goes on from NW_025539211.1 coordinate 7,631, forward strand.
CAATAGGCTAGACATATTGACATGGGAGAGAGGCATAACGCAATCACAGGTGTTATTCGAGAGGGCTAAGACAACAACTGGTAATGGTTGAGGCTAAACAGATAAAGTGTGCTGAGGATGCACTAAACCGTGGAGGCTAACAACACTGTAGGAGGTCTTCACTACACACTGTATGAGGTCTACCACTACCACACTGTATGAGGTCATCACTGCCACACTGTGTGAGGTCATCACTACCACACTGTGGCCGGAGGTCTCCACTACTACACTGTATGAGGTCACCACTACCACACTGTATGAGGTCATCACTACTACACTGTACATGAGTTCATCATCCACTACACTGTGTGAGGTCACCACTACTACACTGTATGAGGTCACCACTACTACACTGTATGAGGTCACCACTACCACACTGTATGAGGTCATCACTACCACACTGTATGAGGTCATCACTACCACACTGTATGAGGTCACCACTACTACACTGTATGAGGTCACCACTACTACACTGTATGAGGTCATCACTACCACACTGTATGAGGTCATCACTACTACACTGTATGAGGTCATCACTACTACACTGTGTGAGGTCACCACTACTACACTGTATGAGGTCACCACTACTACACTGTATGAGGTCACCACTACCACACTGTATGAGGTCACCACTACTACACTGTATGAGGTCATCACTACTACACTGTATGAGGTCCACTACAACACTGTATGAGGTCATCACTACACACTGTATGAGGTCATCACTACCACACTGTATGAGGTCATCACTACTACACTGTATGAGGTCACCACTACTACACTGTATGAGGTCACCACTACTACACAGTATGAGGTCACCACTACTACACTGTATGAGGTCATCACTACCACACTGTATGAGGTCACCACTACTACACTGTATGAGGTCACCACTACTACACAGTATGAGGTCACCACTACTACACAGTATGAGGTCATCACTACCACACTGTATGAGGTCATCACTACCACACTGTATGAGGTCATCACTACTACACTGTGTGAGGTCATCACCACTACACTGTATGAGGTCACCACTACCACACTGTATGGAGGTCATCACTACTACACTGTATGAGGTCACCACTACCACACTGGTATGAGGTCACCACTACTACACTGTATGAGGTCACCACTACCACACAGTATGAGGTCACCACTTGGCTACACTGTATGAGGTCATCACTAACACAGGTATGAGGTCATCACTACTACACTGTATGAGGTCACCACTAATACACAGTATGAGGTCACCACTACTACACAGTATGAGGTAATAACACTACCACACTGTATGAGGTCATCACTACCACACTGTATGAGGTCATCACTACTACACTGTGTGAGGTCACCACCACTACACTGTATGAGGTCATCACTACCACACTGTATGAGGTCATCACTACTATACTGTGTGAGGTCACCACTACTACACTGTATGAGGTCACCACTACCACACTGTATGAGGTCACCACTACTACACTGTGTGAGGTCACCACTACTACACTGTATGAGGTCACCACTACTACACTGTATGAGGTCACCACTACTACACTGTATGAGGTCACCACTACCACACTGTATGAGGTCATCACTACTACACTGTATGAGGTCACCACTACTACACTGTATGAGGTCACCACTACTACACAGTATGAGGTCACCACTACTACACTGTATGAGGTCATCACTACTACACTGTATGAGGTCACCACTACTACACTGTATGAGGTCACCACTACTACACAGTATGAGGTCACCACTACTACACTGTGTGAGGTCATCACTACACACTGTATGAGGTCACCACTACTACACTGTATGAGGTCACCACTACCACACTGTGGAGGTCACCACTACTACACTGTGTGAGGTCACCACTACTACACTGATATGAGGTCACCACTACTATCACTGTGTGAGGTCACCACTACTACACCTGTGAGGTCACCACTACCACACGATGAGGTCACCACTACTACACTGTATGAGGTCACCACTACCACACTGTATGAGGTCACCACTACTACACTGTGTGAGGTCACCACTACCACACTGATGAGGTCACCACTACTACACTGTATGAGGTCACCACTACCACACTGTAAGAAAGGCCACCACTACCACACTGTGTGAGGTCACCCACTACTACACTGTGTGAGGTCACCACTACTTACACTGTATGAGGTCACCACTACCACACTGTAGGAGGTCACCACTACTACACTGTGTGAGGTCACCACTACTACACTGTGTGAGGTCACCACTACTACACTGTATGAGGTCACCACTACACACTGTAAGAGGTCCACCACTACTACACTGTATGAGGTCAATTCACTACTACACTGTGTGAGGTCACCACTACTACACTGTATGAGGTCACCACTACCACACTGTATGAGGTCACCACTACTACACTGTATGAGGTCATCACTACTACACTGTACTTGAGGTCACCACTACGACACTGTAGGAGGTCACCACTACTACACTGTGTGAGGTCACCACTACTACACTGTATGAGGTCACCACTACCACACTGTGCTGAGGTCATCACTACTACACTGTATGAGGTCACCACTACTACACTGTATGAGGTCACCACTACTGCACTGTATGAGGTCACCACTACTACACTGTGTGAGGTCACCACTACCACACTGTATGAGGTCACCACTACCACACTGTGTGAGGTCACCACTACTACACTGTGTGAGGTCAGCCACTACTACATATTGAGGTCACCACTACCACACTGTGTGAGGTCACCACTACCACACTGTGTGAGGTCACCACTACTACACTGTATGAGGTCACCACTACTACACTGTATGAGGCGGTCACACTACTACACTGTATGAGGTCACCACTACCACACTGTATGAGGTCACCACTAACTACACTGTATGAGGTCACCACTACTACACTGTATGAGGTCACCACTACTACACTGTGAGAGGTCACCACTACCTACACTGTATGAGGTCACCACTACTACACTGTATGAGGTCATCACTACACACTGTATGAGGTCACCACTACTACACTGTATGAGGTCACCACTACTACACTGTATGAGGTCACCACTACTTACACAGTATGAGGTCATCACCACAAGTTAGGCACCACACACTGTATGAGGTCACCACTACTACACTGTATGAGGTCACACCACTACTACACTGTGTGAGGTCACCACTACTACACTGTATGAGGTCATCACTACCACATGTGTGAGGTCATCACTACCACACTGTATGGAGTCATCACTACTACACTGTATGAGGTCACCACCACTACACTGTGTGAGAGTCATCACTACCACACTGTATGAGGTCATCACTACTACATGTATGAGGTCACCACTACCACACTGTATGAGTGGTCACCACTACCACACTGTATGAGGTCACACTACTACACTGTAAGTGAGGTCACCACTTACTACACTGTATGAGGTCCACCACTACCACACTGTATGAGGTCACCACTACTACACTGTATGAGGTCATCACTACCACACTGTATGAGGTCACACCACTACTACACTGATGAGGTCACCACTACTTTACACTGTATGAGGTCACCACTACTCACACAGTATGAGGTCATCACTACTACACTGTATGAGGTCACCACTACTACACTGTAGCTGAGGTCACCACTACTTACGCACCTGATGAGGTCACCACTACTACACTGTATGAGGTCACCACTACTACACTGTATGAGAGGTCATCACTACCACACTGTATGAGGTCACCACTACTACACTGTGCATGAGGTCACCAGCTACTACAACCTGTAGAGGTCACCACTACTACACTGTATGAGGTCACCACTACTACACTGTATGAGGTCACCACTACCACACTGCTTTATGAGGTCATCACTACTACACTGTATGAGGTCACCACTACCACACTGTATGAGGTCACCACACTACACTGGTATGAGGTCACCACTACTACACTGTATGAGGTCACCACTACTACACTGTATGAGGTCACCACTACACTGTAGTAGGTCACCACTACCACACTGTATGAGGTCACCCACTACTACACTGTGTGAGGTCACCACTACCACACTGTATGAGGTCACCACTACTACACTGTATAGAGTCACCACTACTACACTGTATGAGGTCACCACTACTACAAAATATAACTGTGTGAGGTCACCACTACTACACTGTATGAGGTCACCACTACCACACTGTATGAGGTCACCCACTACTACACTGTGTAGAGGTACCACTACTACACTGTATGAGGTCATCACTACCACACTTGTATGGAGGTCACCACTACTACACTGTATGAGGGTCACCACTACTACACTGTATGAGGTCACCACTACCACACTGTATGAGGTCACCACTACCACACTGTATGAGGTCACCACTACTACACTGTGTGAGGTCACCACTACTACACTGTATGAGGTCACCACTACTACACTGTATGAGGTCACCCACTACTACACTGTGTGAGGTCACCACTGACCTGCTCATAGTGAGGTCAAATACTCACCACACTTTCGTATGAGGTCACTACTACCACACTGTGTTGAGGTCACCACTTACTACACTGTGTGAGGTCGCATACCACGGTTACCACACTGTGCGAGGTCACCACCTACTACACTTGTGAGGTCTCACTACTACACTGTGTGAGGTCACCACTACTAAAATAAAGCCACACTGTATGAGGTCACAACCACACTGTATGAGGTCACCACTACCACACTGTACGAGGTCACCACTACTACACTGTATGAGGTCACCACTACCACACTGTATGAGGTCACCACTACTCTACACACTGTACCCTGAGGTCACCACTACTACACTGTATGAGGTCACCACTACCACACTGTATGAGGCCACCACTACCACACTGTGTGAGGTCACCACTACTACACTGTATGAGGTCACCACTAGCCACACTGTATGAGGTCGCAAAACTACTACACTGTGTGAGGTCATCCATTACTACACTTGAGGTCACCACTACTACACTGTATGAGGTACCACTACTAATGTATGAGGTCATCACTACCACACTGTGTGAGGTCATCACTACTACACTGTATGAGAGGTATCACTACCAACTGTATGAGGTATCACTACCACACTGTATGAGGTCACCACTAGTACACTGTATGAGGTACCACTACTACACTGTATGAGGTATCACTACCACACTGTATGAGGTCATCACTACCATGTATGCGAGGTATCACTACATCACTGTATGAGGTCACCAGCACACTGTATGAGGTCATCACTACAAATTGTATGAGGTACTACCACACTGTAAGAGGTCACCACTACTACACTGTATGAGGTCACCACTACCACACTGTGTGAGGTATCACTAGCCACACTGTGGCGAGGTCACCACTATACACTGTATGAGGTCATCACTACTACACTGTATGAGGTTATCACTACTACACTGTATGAGGTCACCACTACTACACTGTATGAGGTCACCACTACTACACTGTGTGAGAGGTCATCACTACTACACTGTATGAGGTCACCACTTACTACACTGTATGAGGTCATCACTACCAACTGTGTGAGGTATCACTACTACACTGTATGAGGTCACCACTACTACACTGTGGCGGGAGGTAACATGTAGTACATGATATAATACCACACTGTATGAGGTCACCACTTCTAACACAGGTATCACTACTACACTAGAGGTATACTACCACACTGTAAGAGGTCACCACTACTATGCACTGTATGAGGTAACTACCACACTGTTGAGGTCACTACTACTACACTGTGCGAGGTCACCACTACTACACTGTATGAGGTACCACTATACACTGAGAGGTATCACAACACTGTATGAGGTCACCACTACTACACTGTATGAGGTAACATGAAGGAGGTACACACACACGTGAGGTATCACTACTACACTGTGTGAGGTATCACTAAGTTGGCACTGATGAGGTATACTGGCCACACTGTATGAGGTCACCACTACTACACTGTGGGCGAGGTCACTCATCATTACACCAGTATGAGGTCACCACTACTACACTGTATGAGGTCACCACTACTACACTGTAAGGAGGTCACCACTACTACACTGTATGAGGTCACCACACTACACGTATGAGGTCATCACTAACACACTGTGTGAGGTCATCAACTACACTGTATGAGGTATCACTACCACACTGTGAGGTGCACTACCACTGTATGAGGTCACCACTACTATTAATTGTATGAGGTCACCACTACTACACTGTATGAGGTCACCAATACCACACTGTGTGAGGACATGAGGCAGAGTGTAGTACTAAAGAACGTTATATATCACACATAGCCCTCTCCAACGCGGAGGCAGGTTAAAATAGCCTCCAATGCTGGAGGCAGGTTATAGGTTAACTCCCCATCAGTCCCTCCAATGCTGAGGCAGGTTACAGGTTAACCCTCATATCAGCCCCCCTCCAATGCTGAGGCA